>NC_136484.1:106586194-106671194 GCF_053919585.1 Euprymna scolopes
AGAAAAATTTATATATTTTTCATATCTATAAAAAAAATATCGTTGTAAAGAGTTTATTTAATAATTAATCTTCGTATAAGTGATCAAGGCCACGCTACTAAACTTTTTTAGGTGTTTCGAAATCGGAACCATCTAGGACTACACTAGGTGTATCAGAAATTTTGTAGGAATTTTTGACACCCCTAACACGAAACTGCGAATAAAATATAAAAACTCGTAATTTCTCTTTTAAAAGTGGGTTGTTTATTTTCTTTATGGATTATACTTCCAAAATAAACTATTAAAGTTGTATAAAAAGTAATAGAAATATTTTTTTTTAAAAGCAGTAATGAAATTAATTGAATTTTACGAGTTCAGTATTTTTCAATTTTTAAACTTAAAAATCTATCAATATCTATATTTTCAGGGTCAAACTTTAAAAATCTATCAATATCGATATTTTCAAGGTCAATGTGAAATTTTATGCTCTTTCCAATAAACCGAATGTAATATTTTAGACAAACGTTTTTTTTTTTTGATTCACGGCCCCTATTTTGAAATGTCTATTAAAAAGTAAATAATTAATTAATGTACCAAAGTTTTATATATCACAAATTGAAGATAAAAGATAAATAAATAATATATTCTAATTTAAAACAAAACAAGAATAGTTTTTTGGAAATTTACCTTTAAAATCCGAAGTGTCAAACCTTTTTTTTTTTTTAAACCACGTTGTTTGTACTTTTGGTGTTTATTTTTTTAATGAAACCTTGGTCTTTGCTCCTTTAATTGAAAAAAAATAGGGTTTGAATTACATTTTTCGAATAGTTATGAGCTTGGAAAGATAGGGGGTCGAATTAATTCACGCCCCCCATTTTGAAATGTCTATTAAAAAGTAAATAATAAATTTACTCACCAAAGTTTTATATATCACAAATTGAAGATAAAAGATCAATAAATAATATATTCAAATTTTAAACAAAAAAGAATAGTTTTTTAGAAATTTACCTGTAAAGTCCGAAGTTTAAAAACTTTTGTTTTTTAAATCACGTTGTTGTTTTTTTGTTTTGTTTTTTTTTTGTTATTTTTTTTTAATAAAACCTTGGTCCTTGCTCGTTTAATTGAACAAATATTAGGGTTTGAATTACATTTTTCGAGTAGTTATAAGCTTGGAAAGACAGGGGGTCGAATTATTCAATATTTTTCACAAAGTTTCTGACACCTAGGACTACACTTATGTACCGGTGAACACTTCGGTTTTTAACCCGTTACACAATTAATTAGTAACATTGTACACTTCCAGTTTTTTTATTATTTATTTATTTATTGCTTTCTGAATAATTTACTTAAATTTTTAATTTTGGGGAGAATTTTTTTTTCTAATTTAGATTTAAATTCTTATTCTTACTGGCTAAAGTCGACAAAACATTTGATATTGCTTTCTCATTGGTTATACGTTTCTACGATTGAGATCGGCCTAAGCGTCCCTCGCGTCGCCTTGAGATAAGCCGTTTCCGGATATTCCCGTCATCTGCCGGGCACCCCCGGAGTAACTTTGTAGAAATTGCGGGTCGGTAAATGCAAAAGTACCGAACTTTTTTTTTTTTTTTTACACAGTGATCACCACTTATCAAGGCCCGGAAGCCACTCAGGGATAAGGCCGAAAAATCAAGTTGTTGTTGTTTTTTAAAACGAAATTACATTTATTAAAATCTATTATTTCTGAGTAACTTTTTTTTCTAGAAAGATAAACCCCTGAATTTTATCATATAGAAAGCAGAATAATGTAAAACTTTTTCTACTATTTTTTATTAAATTTGAAATGTTAAATTTTCCCCAAAAGTTAACAATTGGCGTTTTTTGTTTTGCACAAAAAAAAACGTATATAAATAGTTTAAAAAAAAAAAAAAAAAAGGTTTTTGAAAGAATTAATTTGTTTATTTCTTGTCTAACTAAGATTTAGGGTGATTTTCTATGAGAATATGCAAAAATATTATAATATAAGTACCTGGATTTCAAATAATTCCACTTATTCATATAGGCAACCAGTTACTTCGAGTCGATTTGATTACTCTGTTTACAAACTTTACATTTGTTCTTGATAAAAAGCAAACAACGGAAGACCAAAAGCCAAAAAAACTTATTTTTCAGTGACGAAAATTTCAATGTATTATTAATGCTGAGGCTGGCTAGTACCAGATGGGTGACCATTTGTATGAATTTGGTTTTTAATGTGTATGTGTGTGGGGGTCAGGCTCTCCAAAGTTGGGAGGGGGGCAATTTAAAGCAAAATAAAAAAAATTATTTCAGCGCGTTTGATCCACCGTAGTCGAAAGGTGGCAAACGTTTCCAAACTGGATCGAAAAAATGATGATATATTTAAGCAAAATGTGTGGATTCGGTATTAAATAACCCCAAAATGGTTGATACTCCGTAAAACAAAATGTAATTAAATAATTACATAATAACAAATAGAAACAAGATGTTAATTTATGAAGAATATTCCGATAAACACGCTGGGAGGTGCTGGGTGAGGGCGGAAGAGAATGTGTAGGAGCAAAATTTCTCGCTGCGGCCACATGTCCGCCCATGTGTATGATCAACGAACATATACTACACTGCTCTCTAAAGGAGGAAATAAAGGCTGCAAAGGATATATCATGGAAAGCAAGCATATAGGACACTACTTTCAAAGTAGAGGATAATGCCTGGAATACTGGTTTGATCCCAACAGAATAAAGACTAGCTACTCTCCTCCCACAAAAGAAAAGGGAAATGGATAGAAGTTAGTATCATGACAACAGAACACACATTAGACGAGTCCCCCCCCCACACAAAAAATACAATAATTTATTAACACGCATTTTCAAATTTTATTGCAGTTTTATCCGGTTTGGAGCTTTAAATCGAAAACAATGCATCCTAGCTCTGCTTGTTAAATATAAAATGGTTGGGAAATTATTTTTCTCCAATTGACATTTTTAACGTGATTTTTTTTATGTTTTTAACTTGCTGTTTTTTCTTATCTTACGTGATAACCTTTTTTGGTTCCCCGACAAAAGGAGGGTGGGCCTGTAAATTCACCTTTGTCCGTTCGTCCGTTCTCAATAACTACACCTTAGAATATTTTGAATTTTGCACAAACATTAAACATAATATGAGTAAAAAAAAGTAACAAAACGAATTTTCCGGGAAAACTCCGATTACCTCCCCTAGGACTGTCTTTCAGGTTAAAATGGCTAAAATTGACATTTTTGTGCTTATTTTTTAAAAAAAATTGATGTCTTGTATTTCTAAAAAACTTCTGTTTTCTCTTGAATAGGTCACCTGTGTTTTTATTAATAAATAATCGTCTCTGAAGAGTAGTCTGTAAAACCAAAGTCAATATTTTACGTTGCAGGTTCTTTTGATTGCATATAAAAACCAGTCTAACAGTTTTGGGGTTTTTTTTAATGAAAATACATTTATCTCTTGGACATTGTTTTACTGGTCTTTCGTTATTCAATGAAACATGTGTAAAACGTACGGCATAAAAAATAATAATAAATAAAAATTTATTTATTTTGGTTTTTGAATAATAATAATTTATGATATATATATATATATATATATATATATATATATATATATATATATATAGTAAAATTGATAATTAGTAAAAACCTGAAGAGAGTGCTCAATACTATTGTAGAGCAAATATGCGTTTTATTTTTTATTACCGTTTTATCTGTTCAGTTACATATGTTTCGGATGCCGGACCATGTTTACGATCCAGCAGACTCGTCAGACCTTACAGAAATTGGGTGTTATTATTTGGAAGAAGGGTTTTAGAGGAAATACGAGAAAAAAAGGGTTTTAGAGGAAATACGAAGAAAAACGGGGGGGGTAAGAGATAATAAGGGGGAGGGAGACAGGTATCGACAATGGTTAAATTTTGAAGATTAAAATACATTAGATTGTAGTGTGTGGGGGGGTAGCAGATTCAGGTAGGCGTGGGTGGAGATATATGGATATAGGAAGGAAGATGGGAAGAGAGGGAGGTAAAAAGGAGGTAAGGGGGGGGAGGGAGGAAGTAATTTCAATTTTAGGTTTTAAGGTTTGGCTGCTTTTGGTTGTTTAGGTATATTTTATGTAGAAAGAAATGCTATGGCATTACGGAAATGGTTTTAAATATACTAAAATTAAGTTGTAGAAATTAAATTAACAAATAACGTATTAATAGAAGCTTTTCCTAATGAACGCCGGGAAGAAATAGGAAATAAACATTTAAATCTCAAAACTAATAAAGTAATCTCAATCGAGTTAAAGAAACTAAGATGCGTGAAATTCAATTAAAATGACAGATTCGTGACTTCTTTCGGCGAGAAAAAAAAAAGAGGAAAAAGGAAAACGCTCACATTTCACTTCAAAAGTTTCATTCATAAAAATATAGTGTTAAAAAATTATTTTCAAAATGTTTTTGTTTTAAGTTTAAATATCTTATTTTTTATGATTAGGGTGACCATTTCCAATGTCTTAAATAGAAAGACACGGTGTTATCGAAAGTGGTACGATGCGCCTTCAATACGTTTCCAGACTTTTTAGTATGAGGGCTTTTATTGATATTGCACACATGAAACTCTAGTCCCCTTCGAAGTAATCTCCTTTGGGTGCAATGTACTTATTGTACCGTGCCAACAACTCCTGAAAGGCCCTATGGAAGTCTTCTATGTGAGCGTGTTAATAACCCTCTTCACAGCCTCTTCATTTCCTCAGTTGTCTCATAACGACAGACTCTAAGGTTTTCCTTGAGCTTAGGGAATAACCAAAAGTTGCATAGAGCAAGGTTTATACTATAATAGTATAGTAGTAGAGGATGGGAATAGTCTGTGACAAGAACGATGATTAAGACTGGTGCATTCGCGCAAATCTTCTGCATTTTCAGTTCCTCGCGAATAATTTTGTGTACAGTTCCATCACTGACACCAAACTGTGCATTTATTGTTTCCTATAAACACACGACGGTTCTTATCTATGAAATTCTTAATTGGCCAATCAACGTGTTCTGAACTCCTTACTCCTCCCGCACTTCTCATTAACTCTCACAGACTCCCTGCCTTCCTTGAATCTCTTATGCCACTCACAAACTGATGCTCAATTCATGCAAGGTGGCCCAAAAGCAGTCTGAAGCATTCCATATGTTTTTGTGGCATTTTTTTTTTCAAAGTTCGAAACATAATTCTATTGTATATCATTCTTCTACAGTGTCCTCACGTCCGAATTGCATTTTTTAAATTCACCAGATGCGGCAATCAAGCTTTAATAGGGTGTAATCCAATTAATGTCGTAGCTGTTCATTTGAACAATAAATCATGAAAATTGGTCAGTCATCCCATAAGATGTATAGTAATAACATACTGAATTTTCAAGAGTCTACGACAATTTGAACTCCTATACAAAAAAGCCTAGAAACTTATATATAATGTACGTATATACGGTGTTTTCATAGGCGCCGAATTTTTAATGGAAAACTCTATATTCTTTAATTACAAACTAGGCAACTATCGGTAATTTTGAGTTCAGCTTAGTTTCGTATAGTTCGTCCTGAAGAAATTTACATCGGAGTAAGCATTTGCAACTTATTTATTTTTATTGAGAGAAACATATGATGAACGAATAACTTCACGAAATGGACCTGTCAACTGGCCCCTTCGTTCGTGCGATTTAACCCGATTAAATTATTTTCTTTGATGATATGCCCCATTTCTACACGAGTAAACAAATCAGAAAAAATCACTTGGAAGACAACACTCGATGCATTATTAACAAAATACAGTCTAATTATATGCGAAAAGTTTGTGAAAATCGAGCCTCAATATTACATCAGATACTTCGGAGGTGCGTGCCTATATGCCTGAAATTGTAATTAAATTATAAATTGTGTGTGTATGTGTGTCTGCGTGTGTGTGTGTGTGTGTGTGTGTGTGTGTGTGTGTGTGTGTGTGTGTGTGTGTGTGTGTGTTGTCTGTCTGTCTGGCTGTCTGTGTCTGTGTGTATTACTTTGTTGGTTTTTTTTTTCATTAGTGATAGAAGCAACATGTGATATTCAACGGGTGGTATTCAAATTTACTTTCATAGGTGATAGATATTTTAGAACTATGCTAATTTATTCAAATTATAAGTTTTAAAAGCATATCATAATCATTATACCATAAATTAACCTACGTTTGCCGACAAACCATAATTTGCTGAGATTAGGCATGACTTCAATACAAAATAATGCATCAGGAATTAAGTTCTAAAATACTTATCCGATAGTAATACATGTCCCATTAATAAGTATTCTAATAGTAAAACTAACTTTTAGCTCCATGTACATTTTACTTCAATGAAAGTTGGGGTTAACCTTGTTTTTTTGGATTAAAACGGTATAAATAGATTAATAACTAAAATCTATAATTTTTCAAGTTTTACCGATCCAAAAACAGTATCAATTAATTTCCATTCCTTAATTACTAATTTTTTATTTGTTTTTGTTTTTTTTGTTTTTTTTGTTTTTGTTTTTTTTGCTAATTATTTGTTAAACTATTTTATTTATCTGGAAACGGTATCAACCACTTTACTGTCAATATGACTAAAATGTTACTAGTTTCGAGAATCCTTGTTAATCCTTATTATAAATCTAAATTTCTTATTTAGTAATCCATGGTTTTTATTTCTAAAATATGTTTATAATGTAGAATGTTGGGATCCATATTTGCTTGCTAGATTTGAATCAAACATTACAACTAATGTACATCATTTTTAGCTATTTAACGCTATATAAACTTTGGCTCTGCACCTAAGAACCTTTATTTTTCCCAGAATTTTTATTTTTACCTCAGCTACATATAAGACGTAATAGCAAAAATCTATTCCTGTGAAGACATCTCTGTATAGCATCCAGCCTTTTATTTAATATTTCTTCTTTCGAATTGACTATGTAGAAGGCTTCCAATAAACACTGATTGCACCTTTTTGATTTCCTAGGTCTATACTTACACCCCCTATCTACTATTAACCATTTCAATTCAAAATCTTTTTTGTTTCTATGAAGTTCCCTAACCCAATCACCTAATGCAGTTGTGTTCCTCTTTTTATTTATAATTATAATTTTTGTACCATCCCCCCTTCTATCATTAACACCTTGTCTATTAGTTTCCATCTCAGGTGCATTTTTTAAGGATACAATATGGTTTCTGTATCTTTCCTTAAAGACGCACCCCATTGGCCCCAAGATATACCTTCTTAATATTATCAGTCTTAATCTCACATTTGTACACGATTTCTGAGGTTAAGCATTTATCATCCAACGGACAGTGCCAGGTATTCTGCAGTTACAATTTCTCTCTAAGACACGTTCATCCGATGCTGACTCGTTATTATTAATTATTCTGCTTATGTTCCTGTTATTAGAGCTTATTATAGTGTTAGCTAAGTTGGCTGAGGTAGAGGAAGATAGTTTTATCGAGTTTCTGTTAATTAATTTGTTTAATCTATTCCCAGGTGGCAATTTTTTATCAATTATTCTGTAAAATTCCCCAGGTATATCATTTTGGATATGCACGCTAAACGGCGGATTAAACCAAACCTGTTTCATGCGTCTGTTTCTTTATTAATATTACCCCCCTCCTCATGATTACCTGTTTCACTGCTAATATTACTCTCGGTGTTTACATCCTTTTATGCTTATTAATGTAACCTTTATTAATCTTCGGTTTCTTTCTTGCTCTCATTGACATGTTGTACGATATTGTGTAGTTACGTTTGTTACTGTTACTGTTTGCACTCCTCTTATATTCTATTTTACCATGGGTCTCGATCTAAGAAAAGCTTCATTGTAATACTCTTTGTTCTTATCAAAACGAGTTTCATTCTTAGAAAGCTCAGATACTCTTTTAGAAATGTTAGGGATAAGATCATTCTTCATACACTTAGGATGATTCGATTGATAATCAATATAGAATATTTTTTGTTTACGTTTGTGATACGGTTCACATGTGTTATCACTTAGACTAAGAGTAATGTCTAAAAAGTTTACTTTTTTGTAATTGCTGTCGATTGTTATTTCTAATCCCATTTTTTTAAACTTCTCATATTTTTCCTCAATATTTCAGTAATACGATCGCTGGAATTAACTATAAAGAGTGCGTCATCCCTATATAGACCCCCATTTAAACCAGGTATTTTTCTGTTTAACTCCCTTAGTAAGTACAACCCTATCAAGTCGGTAACCATTGCAGAATCCGACTCCATCGTGATGTCAAAATGGCCCTCTCTATCTTTTCTTGCCCGTTATATCTGATTAAGGTATTTCTAGCTATTTTTATAATTTCAATTTCTAACTTAGTCACGTCCGTTTCCTCTTCAGCTAGTTTAAGTGCTTTCTCGAATAGTATAGGGGAAATGGAAGGGTAATATGCATCTATGTCAAACATAATAAATTTACTTTTTTGATTTTTCGGAGAACCTTAAACCAACATAATTACTTCACCCGAAGAAATCCAGAGTTTATGTTTAATTTTGGATTTTAAGGTTGGTATAATTCTGTCTAGTATCTTTTTACTGATATTACCTATGTCAGATGCACATGGTGAAATTATTCTAATACTGAGTTTATTATTGAAATCTGGCTTGTGGTCCTTCAATAAAAACCGAGGGTTAAGTGTAGTATAAACTTCTAATTTATCCTGAATATCCATTTTCTCTCAAATTTTCAGTGCTAACAAGTTAATCCTATAGAGATCTTCTTCGTTTGTTTTCTTACATTTATTAATAGGTTCAGTTAGAATGAGATTGTTATGAGTTTGAAAATTCATACTGTAAATGTTCATAGTTTTATCTGCTGGAAGCATAAGGTTAGAATTGTCTACTATTTTTTTGAAAGTCTTAGTAATGTTTCTTAGGTTATATATATATATATATATATATATATATATATATATATATATATATATACATATGATTACTTAATCTAATCACATAAATTAATATACGAAAGTATAAATTTATGCATAAACTTTAAGTATTTACTTCAACAGTGCTCAATACGTAGTAAGTTATAAAATATATATGCCACTTAAGCTACACAGAATATTCCGCGTTTGATCCACGCTAGGATTCATCAGTTTTATGCGAGAATTTTGTGTTTGTCTCGCGTTTTTATATGTGCACCTTCTATTGTGTGTGCCTCTCTCTCTCTCTCTCTCTCTCTCTCTCTCACTCTCTCTCTCTCTCTCTCTCTCTCTCTCTGTATATATATATATAGAGAGAGAGAGAGAGAAAGAGAGAGTTCACTTCCACTCTCTCTCTCTCTATATATATATAGATAGATATATAGATATATAGATAGATAGATAGATAGAGAGAGAGAGAGAGAGAGAGAGAGAGTTCACTTCCACAAGGTGATTGGCAGAAATATATTTTATTCTGCGTCATGTTTTGTGCGAAAATAGTTATTGTAGAAAAGATTTTTTTTAGTGGAGATTTTTCGCACTTTTTACCGAATGAGTTATCCATTAAATGGAAGTAATCATATTATGAAGTATTTAATTAATATAAAAACACGGCTTCGATTTCTTCGTAAACAAGTCAGTCACGTTTGACTTTTATCTTACTGTCCGGTAGATGCAACTATATATAATAAAAACTAATTTGTTATTAAAGAGACAGTGGATACTTCTACTAGTATGAAATAAGCTTGTCTTAACATCGTACAAGACAAAAATATATGAGATTCGCAATTGTGATAGAATCGGTGAGAGTAATGGTGCTATGCGAGAGCGGCTTGTGAATCACTGTTCCGTGGCGAAGCGTCCACGGTTTCAGGTTATATTAGGAACCGCTTGTAACCACTGCTAAAATCCAGTTTAGACTTGTACCAAGTCGGGTATAAACGAACAATAAGTGGGTAACCTTTCGGCCCATTGTTTGGGAGCCATTAAGGCAAGCATGACTGATTTTCAAGTTTAATTCAATCCGGACGTTATGCGCGACTTTAGTGTAAGCGATTAATTCTTTGTTCAGAACATAAGAGTCCATTGACAATAATACCAGAAATATCAAGTTCGACTAGAAATATCCAGAATTAATGTTGTATAAGGTATTCAATGAGGCTATGGATATAAGTCGTCTCTCTCCCTCTTTCTCTCTCTCTCTCTCTCTCTCCCTCTCTTCCTCCTCCTCTCTCTCCCTCTCTTTCTCTCTCTCTCTATGTATATATATATAGAGAGAGAGAGAAAGAAAGAGAGAGATATATATACAAATAGATTGATAGATAGATAGATAGATAGATATAGATGTTTTTATTTGTTTTTGTTGGAGATACTTTCTTGAATGAATTCAAGTATTTATACGAAAGCGCATTTTTACCTAAATGCGTGTTGGGAATAATTTTCCCTTTGACCAATTTGGTACTCCCTAAACGGGGAGCGGCATATATATATTATTTCTATTTTTATTTTATATATATATATATATATATATATATATATATATATATATATATATATATATATATATATACTAGCAAGCCGGCCGATCGGCGTGGCCCAGTCGTAAAATACGCATAAATAATACATTTTGATTGATGCAGAATTCTTATTTTTTATAAGCAGAAATACCGTATGTATTAAACGTAAAAAAAAGTACAGAAACAAGGACATGTGTATGCGAGTATTATGTTATTTTCTAAATAGTTCACTTCTTGTAAGTAAAAACAAATACCCGAGCTGAGATCGAAACCAAAACCCAAATACAGTGTATCAAGTGCGATAAACATTACACTAGCTTGACATGACGTTTAAAAAGTGTTTTCAACCCCACTCATACTTAACATAAGGAAGCTGTCATATTTCACGACCGCGTAGGCGTAGTCGTGAAACAGTGAAGACAGATAAAAATCCGGTGGCCTCCAACGTCTCTATAATAATAAATGCGTCATCTGCACGAATCATCCTATATTAAAACATTATATACCAAATAAAAAATTATAGATTAAAAAGATATCAAAAAATCTATTATATGTGTTTGTATATAAATCTACTATTGTATAATAATATAATGTGTTCTCCTTCCTTTCTCTTCCGAAGCGGCTGACCCTATCTTTTGCAAATTTCACACAAAGATAATTTATATGTTTGGCAGTGTTCTTAGATATGTTTTGTATAGAAAAGCATCCGGTAAGTGTCAAAAATCGAAAAAATATCGATGATTAAAATAGTCTTACTTTCTTATTGATAAGAAATGAATAAATTTTACATGGGAATATTTTATGTTACATCGGCAAAGGGCGATAATACAATTTTAGCAAATCATTTGTTCTTAAAAAAAATAGATTTACGACCATCTGAAGATATAACTCAGTGGTAGAGCATTCAACTACAGATTGAATCATCTCCTGTTCAAGACCGGGTGTACCTCACCATTTTATCTTAAATTTCTCTTATTAATAAGTTAAATTTACGATAAAAGAAGATGCACCATTTAAAATCGCCGCAAACCATTTCTTTATTTACATATTCTAAAATTAAACATTAATCAGAAGTGACTTTTCTCAGGGCATTCATTGTGAAGCCTAAATATCACCTGACGTGATATTGTAAACAAATACAGACGGAATTGATGAATTACGTTATCATTATTATATTCTATTTATTTATTTATTTTTATTATATTTTATTTATTTATTTATTAAGTTTTGCAAATTAGTCCACCGGGCAAATTATACCTCATAATATCTAATATCTAATAGAGGATTGATTGTATATATATATACCCTCAACCCTCTGATTGAGGCAAAGCGTTTGTCCTTGCTCTCATACAAGGCCAACCCATCTCCTACATCGCTGGCTGCACTGAGGCTTTCCAAAAGGGCAGTTCAAAAGGCTGTAAGAGAAGCTGCAAACAACTACTGGATGGAACTCTCCAAGTCTATCCAGCATGCAGCTGATACAGGAAATATAAAAAATATGTATAACGGGATCAGGAGAGCTACAGGACCCATAATTAACAAAACTGCTTCACTGAAGTCTAAATCGGGTGAACCCATACTAGACAAAGTTAAACAGCTAGACAGATGGGTTGAACACTACTCCGAGCTTTACTCCAGGGAAAACATGGTACATCAGTCCGCCCTGGATGCCATTGATCATCTACCGCTGATGCATGAGCTCGATGAGGAGCCTTCCATAGAAGAACTATCCTGGGCAATAGACAGACTGCCATCAGGAAAAGCCTCAGGAAAGGACTATATTCCAGCAGAGGTCTTAAAAAGTGGAAAGGCTAGCCTGCTTGAGCCCCTCCATAGTCTTCTGATACAGTGTTGGAGAGAAGGCTCAGTGCCTCAGGGCATGAGAGACGCAAATATCATCACTCTCTACAAACACAAAGGGGACCGCGGTGACTGCAACAACTACCGCGGTATCTCACTGTTGAGTTTTGTTGGCAAGCTATTCGCACGTATAGTATTACTGCGACTACACGTTCTTGCCGACCGAATCTACCCAGAATCTCAATGCGGCTTTCGTTCAGAGAGATCAACAATCGATATGATCTTCTCCCTACGCCAACTGCAAGAGAAGTGCAGAGAGCAAAACCAGCCTCTGTATGTTGCCTTCATAGACCTGACCAAGGCATTCGATCTCGTGAGCAGAGATGGACTATTCAAAATTATCCCACTGATCGGATGCCCACCAAAACTCCTCAGCATTATAAGATCCTTTCATGATGGCATGAGGAGCACTGTGCAATTTAACGGTGGCATGTCTGCTGAGTTCGGGGTGAGGAGTGGTGTCAAACAGGGTTGTGTGTTGGCCCCAACACTCTTCGGCATCTTCTTCTCCCTACTCCTGAAGCATGTTTTCAAGAACACAACGGATGGTATCTGCTTGCACTCCAGGTCAGATGGTGGTCTCTTCAACATCGCCAGACTCCGCTCCAGGACAAAGACCAGGACAGTTCGGATAAGAGACATGCTGTTTGCCGATGATGCAGCTATAGCATCGCACCAGGAAGATGGTCTTCAAAGACTGATGGACAGGTTTGCTAATGCTTGCAGCCTGTTCGGTCTCACCATCAGCCAGAAGAAAACCCAAGTCATAGGACAAGCAACCGCCTCTCCACCCAGCATCACAATCCAAGGCACACCACTAGAGGTCGTACGCCAGTTTCAATATCTAGGCTCCACTGCTTCAGACACCCTCTCATTGGACGTGGAGCTAAACAAAAGGATTGGAAAGGCATCCACAACCCTCTCTAAACTAACTAAAAGAGTCTGGGAAAACAGGCACCTTACCACCTCCACCAAGATGACCGTCTAGAGAGCGTGGATTCTTAGTGTTCTACTGTATGGGAGTGAATCCTGGACTACATACTCAACACAAGAGAGGAAACTCCAGGTCTTCCATATGAGGTGTATACGTAGGATACTTGGTATCACATGGCAGGACAGAGTGAGTAATACTGATGTTCTGCAGAGAGCGGGCATCCCATCCATTTACTCCCTACTGCGTGAGCGACGTCTTCGCTGGCTGGGCCATGTGCGCAGGATGGATGATGGGCGCATCCCTAAAGACCTTCTCTATGGCGAGCTTGCCTCAGGCTCAAGAAAGAGGGGGCGACCCCATCTTCGCTACAGGGATGTCTGCAAGCGTGACATGAAGGCTCTCTCGATGGACAGGAATACATGGGAAGCCTCTGCAGCTGACAGAACTGCCTGGAGGAAAATGATACGCCAGGGTATTATCATCAGCGAGAGGACCCTCCATGTTGAAAACGCTGCAAGGTGAGCTAGGAGAAGAGCGAGTGTACAGGCGGAACAGCCAGACGAAGCAGCAAATTGCATAACAACCTTCGTATGTCAAGGCTGTGGCACACTATGCAAATCAAGAATTGGTCTCTACAGTCACACAAAAGGATGCATACAGGCAACATCTTAATACGGCGCTGATCCATAGTCGTTTCGACTGACGGATGCCACACATATATATATATATATATATATATATATATATATATATATATGATTATCACAAAGACAGGAGACTTATATTATCTTTAGACTTGAAAATACAAAGTCATTAGTTTTCTTATGCGTACGCAAGCATCAGTGTTCATTTACTTATATAGAAAAAACTACGAATCATGGATATTACTACGATAATAGTTTTGTAAAAACTGAGGCTAGCAACAGCACGTCTTTTATAGAAAGAGACTGCATAGAAGATAAAAGTGTGGGTGCACTCAAATCACAGATATATTCCTGCACCTTATCAATAATCCTAAAACGTGACAAAGATTCACCAGCCCAAATATGACAATAGATCTCTATACATAGTCTGATAGTAGATTTAAAGAGATAGAGAACAGTCTTCGGTGTAAGAAGTGTTTTTGGAGTAATAAAGAGAACCGATTTTACAAGAAGCAGAATGAACATATTGAGGAAGAAAGGCTAAAAAGTTTCAAAGTCGATGCATATATGTTTATGTTAGCATTATCTATCTATCCACCCATCCATCTATCTATCTATCTATCTATCTATCAATCTATCTATCTATCTATCTACCTCTTTCTCTCTCTATCTATCTATCTATCTATCCATCCATCTATCCATCCATCTGCCTATCTATCTATCTATTTATCTATCTATCTATCTATCCATTCATCCATCCATACATCTATCTATCTATCCATCCATCCATCCATCCATCCATCTATCTATCTATCTATCCATCCATCCATATATCTATCTATCTATCCATCCATCTATCTATCTATCTATGTCTCTCTCTCTATCTATCTATCTATCTCTATATATATATATCCATCCATCTATCTATCTATCTATCTATATATCTATCTATCTGACGTAAATCTCCAAACAAATATATGAAATGGATTATTTAATGAATAAAAAAAAACGAAAACAAAACGTGTTAATAAGAAAATTAAAACGAAATAAACTTACAATTTGCATAGAAATGTTTTATTTTGAGACCAGACATTATGTAGGATTGAAGGCGGATTAACAAATGTTTCACATTTTCAATACTTTTATTGATACTTTTATTGTATTGACTTTGATAAACACTGAAATCTACCATTATATTATATATATATATATATATATATATATATATATATAGTGTGTGTGTATGTGTGTGTGCGTGCGTGTGTGTGTGTGTGTGGATTCTTAGTCCAGCAGGGGAATGTGATGCGTCTAGTGTGTTAGGTATAAGTTAGTGTTAAATTCATGCTTGCGTGCCTTCTCCCTTCCAGCTAACACCGGTGACTAACCTCACGGTGCAGCTATGCATAGGTATTCCCTTCTAGTACATAGCCTCTCCATCATCAAGTCTCCTACAGTGCCTCCACGTTTGCTACACACGGTAACTGGGTGCCTTGCGGCCCCAGGCTAAACTTGTAGCAGATCTCGGAGAGGTAAGGAACCCCAGAGGTAGTGCGTTATGGCCCGTCGATGTGTGGGCATGACCTGGCACACTACCAACCCTTTCCGCACTACCTTGTGGGTGCCCTTGGTTGGGCGAAGACTAGGGGAACCAACTCCAAAATCAAACACCACTGCCTTGTGGGCCTTATCACAAAAAAAGGCTAAAAGATGGGAACTCTGACTTCAAATCCTACTGCTGCCTTGCAGTTTTCCTTAAAAAGCTATGGAACCTAATCCAGAAAGAAAAGGCATAGTAGCGGACACTATAGGGTGACTGTTTAAACCACTGAGATTACTTTTTGCCAGGAGATGCAGCCTCCTCTACTGCCAGTCGTCGCGGGTTCGCTCCACTGGACATGAGCATTGGAGGTTCAGAGGGTGTCTATCTGACGTCATTGATCGATCGAGAGATGGTCGAAAAAAAGTATCAGAACAGACTTGATGATCGAAGTGAATGGGCTTTCTGCCTTTTTTCTCCCGCAATATGTTTGGAGAGATGACTAAAACTATAAAACGGAATGCGTTAAAAGAAATAACGGCATTATAGTTGAAGTGAATTGTAAGATATATAAAGTTGAAAAAAAAAGTTTTTGTTTTCGATTTCTTCATTTGTGCTGTAACAGATTTCTATTTGATGGGCAGTAAAAGAAGAGGGGCAATCGCACAAAGACCCGTGGCGTAACGAATAAAGTACCAGGTAAAATTCAGTTCGAACCGACACTCTTCTGGGGGTTGAAGGTTCAATCTTAAGTGCGGGCCATACTAACTATACAATTTCAAATTACATGAGACCTACCCAGTCATGTCCGATGAAAATAGAGATAGGCTACTCCGTAGATTAAATAAAGGATTCCGTACAGATTCTCGAGTTCGACTAAAAGATCTCCGAGTTCAACAAAGTACACCTCAAGAAGGTCGGAAGTTATATCGGCCGAAACTTTGTGAGAATAATATTCAAGAAGGGAACAGTATTTCGAATAATCCAAATAGTACAAGAAAAAGAAAGAAACAGAATAGACAGTTCTTATTTTGGCCGTCTAAAAGACTAGCTGTTTTTAGAAAGGCGAATACAACTACTTGATGCAGTCCATATAGATATGCTTTTGTTCGTCAGACGTTTCGAAAACTATAGGGAAATATTCTTAAAACCGGCTTCGAAACCTAGTGGCTGATGCCCATTATTCTTCCCTGCAACCTCTTTCCCACAAAACACTCCCACAGAGACGTTGTTAGCCTGTCTCTGCTCTAGCCTTATTTCCATGGTGACTGCTCGCCTAAGCTCCAATCAATGACCCCCCCCCGTTGCCAAACTTTCACAAAAAACACTAGCTTCAACGACTATCAATAATTTTTCCCATTCTCTAAACGTGGATTCCATGAACTAAGCTTCTTTACTGAAACTGCCCGCTTGTGGGACTCCGTTACGCTAGCGTGCTCTCCAGCTGACTACAATATGACCGTCTTCAAGTCCAATGTAAACAAGTTCTTGTTTAGCCGTCCCCTTAAATAATCAAATTATACCAATTTCCTACTATTAACAATTACTACACTGTTGTTCTAATGACTACCGTACACCTATTAACGCTTATCCTTGAGTGGCATTCGTGTCTTGATAAGTGGTGATCCCCTTGTAAAAAAAAAAAAAACACAAACAAAAGAACAGAGGCAACAGCAATGGTGTATTAATGTTTATTAGCCCCACAGTAAGTACAAGATATTGTACGGTGCACCGTGACCTCAGACGAGAAAATGTAATCGCAGCTTGAGATCTGCACGCAAACAATGCACGAGAAGCTGTGTTGACCTCTCCTTTCTTCTCTTTCTTTTCACTGGGTGAAATGGCAACTGTCTCGAGTCTCCCATTTCGCATCCGCGTCATATGATATGTTTTTACAGGCCGCGGTATTCGCTAATGCCATACCGGCGTCACTGCAGTGACGATGTAGACGCAAACATATATCGAAATTAAACGCACCTATATAAAAAAAGAACTACATGACAAACATAGTTCGTACAATGCAAACATGTTTACGATATAGATATGTTTACGCATTGACCGCATCGTGAATACGTTTTATATATAACGTAATCGGGATAATTGAATTAAGATATAATCATCCGGCAACTTGATCTTTCTAACATTATTAAAACCTCCATTGCTATGATATGTTCTATCCGGGTGTGTTCCTGTTTACTTGTCTCTCAGTGATACTATCCGTTCTCCCCACCCCAAGCTTTGGGAAGTTGAGGGAAAGAGGAAAAGAAGTATGACCAAAGAAAGGAGAAATAGGTTTACCGGCAGAACAATAGATATAAAGTTGGTCACCTGGGAGCACAAAGGAAAGCTAGAATGGGATTATTAATCAAGTTTGTCGAAAAAAAATAACTGTGGATATAAGGTTGTTCATAAAGCCACACAAAAGTAAGCTGGGATTGTTGCTCAATGTGTGGCGGTGAACGGGACAAAACAACTATTTGTCGTGAACTGTCGCAACCCCCCCCCATTAAAGCAACTCTAAATAGATATATTTTGAGTTGTTTTAATGACAACCTCCCCGCCATTAAAACAATTATAAATATATATATTTAGAGTTGTTTTCATGGCGGTGGTTTTTGCAACAGTTCACGGCAATTAGGAACGATTGAAGACAATTCTGATTTTGCAACGGTTGACAACAGTTGCGAGTTGAGGACAGTGTCCAGCTGTAATTATTGGTGGCTCAGAGGTCCCTCGAGAGAGTTCAGAAAGATTTGAGTCGAAGCCGAGCGAAAGTAGATCGGGCCGAGAATAAAATCGCTGGGAACTGACGCGCCCAAACAGCTAGCGATGAACAATGTTTGAGGTTCCTCTTTCTACGCTACGTGGCGGTATCACATACGCACCCTAGAACTTAACTGGTTTACATCAAGTATTCGTGTTGTTTTATAGCACAATCACAAAGGTAATTGAGTCACATCATTGCGATGACAGTGTTAAACCAGCACGAAACTCTATCCCGTCCCTCGAACACGTGATCATTTCTTATGTAATATCATAGACACCTGCTTCTAACGTTTGTCTCGGTAGCTAACCTTTAACCTCCCCCCTCGCCTCACTCACGCTATGTGTAACAGAGCGCATTTGGGCGCGTGTAAGAGAATCAGCGGCAGTCGAGGGCTGGCTGTCTGTCTGGCGAAGATAAATATCAGCAATTAAAGCACATATGCAAATTAACAAGTGTGCGCGAGTTTGCGTCACCAAAAGGCGGAGAAAAATACACCACTTGGTTAAGGGGGGGGGAGCAAGTTGAACCGGAGAAAATGGACTTGTAAATACGAGAGTGAGAAAGCTACGGACAGAGACTTTTTAAAAAGCATATGTGTTTGCAAAAAGACTTTGGAAAATAATATTATGCGTTGTTTTGAAAAAAAAAATCACGAACAAATGCATTTTATTTGCTCTTAAAAAATGCCGAGCCGGATTTTTATTTATTTCCTTTTCTTATTTGCGTGTTCGTTTGCGACATTGGCAAACGGCGTGTGGGTCCGAGAAGTTTGAACCATAACTACACGATTCAAGTATAACGGCCACGTTACATAGGTTCACTGGGTGTATTTCCGTTTGCAGCCAGGTTTCCCTGGCATATACTTAATGTAATACTCCTGAAATTCATACTACTTGACATAATCTCTATTTTCTGGCGCAGGCTCTTGATATATAACACGAGTGTGTCTTGCTGAGTTTAGAAACGCGATCACTCAATCATTTATTTGTGTATATGTATTATAGATGGAGAAGTAGATAGACCAATACGTTTCAATCAAATCAACTCAGTGGGCTTAATAATTCGTCTTTGTTGTTGAAAAGACTTCATCAGGAATTAGTCAAAAGTTTTAACAATTACAAATTCGAAATAAAAAACATTGACATTAAAATGTAAAAGTGGGAACAAACAAAAAACACAAGAACACATTGAATAAGGAGATTGAGAGTTTGGTTCAACGGTTTAAAATGTATCCGGGTAGAAAATAACCCGAGGCAAGAAAAGAAAACGGACATGACAATTTGCTCATATTTCTTGTTTATGTCTGAGCTGGAGGAAAAGAGAACTGCAAATATGTTTTAAATTATTCACGTATGGTAGCATGATGTTGTATTAGTAGCTTTATCCGTTGTCTTGTTTAATGTTATTTTTTCAGTTATCATTTTGGCTAAACTAAATCTGGTGTAATAGAAATCAGTTATTATTTTATTATGCAGTTACATTAGTAAATATCCTATTTAGTAAGTCGAGTAATTATTTTATTGTGGATTGGTTATATTAGTGTAGTCTTATAAAAATTGAAGGTTCGATTTAAGTCTGCTTTGTAGGAGAAAAAGGAAGTTTATTAAATATCTATATTCATGGTTGATTTATTCTCGTATCTTATTATATCTATGTTTCGTTGAGTTTAAACATATAACATATAACACGCATCGCTAACTCTATGAATTCCGTAAGAATTAGCATCGCAAAAAAATCTTAACAAACGTGTGCACGGTATACAAATGCAATGAAGGGTGAAATTTAAATATCTTAAAATTCAAATATGCTCCATATCTTACTGTTATGTGTGTATGGTGTTTTCTGTGTTTGTGATTCTGTGTGTCATATGTGTTTAAGTATATCTCCCCAGAAAAAAAAAGCTTTTAAGTTTACGAATATATATGCATACATATATATATGTGTAGACAGAGAAAGAGAGAGAGAGATACTACATATATATATATATATATATATATATATATATATGAAGTTCACGAATATATATATATATATATATATATATGCATACATGTATATAGAGAGAGAAAGAGAGAGAGAGATACTATATGTGTGTGTGCGGCATAATCGCGTTGACACACTGGTTCTCGTCAGATCACCGAAGTTGAGAAACGTTGAGCCTGGTTAGTATCAGATGGATGACCATTTCGGAATTCTACGCGCTGTATGTGCTCTCCGCTTATCTCGGCACTTGTTTGCAGTCGTCCTGTACTTCATTTGCCACTGGTATTTAACAATGTCGTCTCAGGAGATGTGTGGCTAGAGATTGCGCACCTCTTGCCACAAAAATTTCATGCGCAAGCAACCCTTCATGGGTATCCATAGTCTGTCCAAGACTGAAGGAGCCTGCTTATATATATATATATATATATATATATATATATATATATATATATATATATAGAGAGAGAGAGAGAGAGAGAGAGAGAGAGAGAGAGAGAGAGAGAGGGAATTAATGATCTTGTTCCAGCGTAAGGTGTGTTCTGGTGTTGTTTCTATTTTTTAATAAAATCATGACCGTGGTACATCAAAGAAAGCACATTAATTTTCGGGTGCGTCATACATCAGGAGAAGACAACTATAATCACGACGTGTAGGTATTCGCTCTCCATGAAATAAGGCACAGGGCAGGCAAGTGAATACGACGGAATACACATACATGAGTGTTACTCACGAGCCGTCTATACAAGATTATACTTGTCAGTGGCATGAAACTCATTTACTCTCTATGCATGACCATATCTTCAATACGTCTGACAAATCGTTTAATGATATATGAAATATATATTTACAACGAATAAATAAATAATTTCGTATTTCAACAGCCGTATTGAGTTCGATTCTCCATTATCAACTGGATATTGAATACGTATCATAGAGCACGGGAATATGCAATTATAAAATGTGTGTTTATACAAATAAGTGAAATATTTACTATTCACCACGTAATAAATTAATGGCATTTTATTGTAGCCTATTGTTACTCTCTTGCGTTTTAATTGTATATAAACTAGATAAGATAGTGAAGAAACCCATCCGTTGGTTGATACATGATTATATTAAGGAATGATCAACAAAACATTTTTTTTAAAGATTGGTTTCATCGTGATGCCTGGATACAATGTAAAGTAATTAAATAGAAATCAAATAAAAATAATGAAAATAACGATGTGACTATGATATTAACTTTGTAAACTACAAATGTTAACAAATAACACCATAAAGTTAGTATTATTCTTTTTAATTACAACTGATTTTTGTAATAATGATTTACGAAGTGCCTTAAATAAGTTTCCAGACAGTTTTGTACAGGCATTTAAAATTGTTGTAGACACTTGAACATTTAGATGTCTTATGAGATGACTGGTAATTTTTATGATTTCGGGTTCAAATGAACAGCTATAGCAGGAATTGGAATACACCCTAATAAAGCCTGAGTATCATTGGTGAATTTCAAAAATACGATCTGGACGTGAGAAGGACGATATGCAATAAAATTGTTTTAGACTTTGAACAACTGCCACAGAAACGTACGGAATGCTTCAGACTGCTTTTGTAATATCTTGCATGAGTCGGGCATCAGTTTTTGAGTGGCATAATAGATCCAATTAAGGCAGGGATTCTGTGAGGGATGATGTGAAGTGTGGGAGGAGTAGGGAGGAAGTAAGAACCCCAGAGTTTATTGACCAAGTAAAGATGGTGTACTGCTGCCACATGTGGGCTGGAGCTTCAAAGAAAACAGCCTATCCTGCCTTGACAAAGTACAAAATAGACTTCGTGGCTTAGTGGGGGATGCTCTCTTCTCTTCCCTGCAACCTCTCTCCCACAGAAGAGACGTTGCAAGCCTGTCTTTGTTTTATCGTTATTTCCATCGCAAGTGCTCGTCCGAGCTCCAATCTCTGGCCCCCCTCGCCAATCCTTCATGATAAACACCCGTTTAGCTAAAACCACTGTCAGTAATTTGCCCCACTCTTTATCTGTGCATAAATCAAAACATAAATCAAAACGTAAATTCCATGAACATAGCTTTTTTTTTTTAGAAGTGCACGCCTGTGGAATTCTCTTCCGTTTGCATGTTTCCTACCTGACTACAACTTGGACGTCTTCAAGCCCAACATAAACAAATTCCTGATTAATCTCCCCCTTAAGTAAGACGCTTTATCAAATCTCCAGTACCAACTATTACTACGATATTATCCCATTGATTATTGTACACAAAATAACCCTTATCCCCGAGTGGCTTACGGGCTTTCATAAGTGGTGATCCCCATAAAAAATATGGATAAAAACCGTCGTGTGTTTATAGAGACAATAAGTGGGCAGTTGGATATCAGTGTGTGAACTGTACACATAATTATTTGTGAGGAACTGAAGATGCGGAAGATTTGTGCGAATGCACCAGTCTACAACTCCATCGTTGTCACAAACTATTTGGCCAAAATGGGCATCAAGGCTGTGCCTCACTCTCCCTAGGGTCCAGACCTTGCTACCTATGACTTTTCGTTACTTCCTAAGCTCAGTGAAAACCTTAGAGGCTGTCATTACAAGACAATTCAGAAGATGAAAAAGGCTATAATCAAGGTAACTGAAACACTCACACGAGGACTTCTATGGAGCCTTCCAAAAGTTGTTGGAACGTTACAACAAATGTATTGCAGCCAGAGAAGATTACTTCGAAGGGGGCTAGATTTTAATGTGTGTGCTATCAATAAAATTGTTCATATGAAAAAAGTATACATACTTATTGAAGACACCTCGTATGTCGTGTTTGCATGGAATGGAAGCGTTATTCACTTTAAGGTGCTACGTACTAAGTTCGCCGCTCAGCCAAAAAAAAATCTCAATGATGGAAAGATGAAATAATTTATCTTAAGCAAAATACAATAACTATTGAGGCCTTGGTTCGCTCACAAGAGACAATAAACACTTCTTTGAAAGGGTGATTGCGCGTGTAATTGTAAAGCAAAGTTTTCTCTGTTCCAAATCACACCTCTTCTGAGTCGGCATTGCCTGATTCCAATGGCAAGGAACAGTCTAAGACTACTGGAAACAACGGCAAAATAAGAGAAAAGCACATACAGCACTTGGTATTTCTGGATAGTCACTTATTTTAGTTCTGACCAGTTTAAATATCGCTTAACTTCGATGACATAACGGGAACTGGTGTGTCAATGTAATTATGTCGTTTAAAGAAATCTAAAGCTAGAAATTGTATTTAATAAAAGTATTGTGTTCTTAAACTTTTTATCAATGAAATTATATTCTTAATCATAAGGATTCACGTTACGATTTTATACTTGTAATATTCTGCTTTGTTGTCACTGATTTTCATTATAGAATCGAGCCACAGATAGTGAGACTACGTGAAAGTTGAAAACTTCTGTCAAGAATCGAACACGTTATTTCCGAGTTGTTATTTGATATCATTATGCAACGCACTACTATATATCGCTTAAAAATATACGCGTACAAAATGAAGTGATTTACAAACACAAAGGTATACAAAGTATGGGTACAGCTTCAGTATTAAATAGCCTAACGAAGGTTGATATACTATAAAAACAGAACCAAATAAGCAATCAATCAATTAGTACATCAAATATGATATTACATCGTATTTTTAGAACCGTAGTTACATCTTCAGTATAAAATGACTCAACAAAAGTTGGCATTACTATATAAACCTAACCAAGCAATCGATCAATTTGTATATCAAATATGATATTACATCGTTTTCTTAGTACCGTAGGTACAGCTTCAGTATTAAATGGCTCAACAAAGTTTGACATGCTATAAAAACTCAACATCCAACCAACCAATTAATTAGTGCATCAAATATGATTTTACGTCTTCTCAGAATTGTAAATACATCTTCACTATGACATGAGCCAACATAGTTTACATACTATTAAAAATAAATCAACAATTAAATAACCAATCAATTTAGTAGATCATATCATCGTCTACTCAGAACTGCAACGCATATTTCTCAGTATGTCAGCAGTTTGTAATGCATTTCTAATTAGAACAACAAAACTTTAAAAGATTGTGTGTGTTTTATTTTCCCACCTCTTCGCCCTTGCGGGATTCATTTTCTCTCCTGTGGGCGTTTTGTTATCTTAACATTTCAAAGGTTTAGTTTAACTACGCCGATTTTTTTTTAATTGCATGTTTATAATGAGGTTATGCAAATATTGGTTTGTTTTGCATGGGAATTAATATTATCTTACAGTAGAACAAATACATGACCATATGGGATTGTCACAGAAGTAGTGACAGTTGTTCTGTTTTTAAATGTCGATGAAATTAGCGCCGAAATTAAACAAAGAGATATGATATTTAAATAAATTTGTTACAAGAGTGGATTGTGGCTTTGAAAGATCGAGTTCGAACCCCAGCGTACCTGTCTGTGCAGTTCACACACACACACACACACACACACATATATATATATATATATATATATCAACTCTGTTTACCGTCCGAGCTTTCTTGCTTAAATCTTGTCTTTGACGATCGGGCGATTCCATCTTTTAAAAAAGTAATCACAAGTGAATTTATATATACATATCTATATGTGTGTACATATATATATATATATGTGTGGGGGGTGCGTGTGTGGGGGGCGTGTGTGTGTGTGGCTCATAGGCTAAGGAATGAGGATGGAGAGTTGTATGATTTGGTTTCGATTCTAGCTGATGGCACCCAAGTCCTATATATATATATATACTTTAATCTTGATCTCACTAGTATATATTAGATTCAATATAATAATCGATAAAGAATTGTCTCTATAATAATAAATACGTAATCTGCATAAATTAAAGTATCATATTTAAGAGTATCATATGATCGGGCAATGCCGGGCGGTTTGCTAGTATATATATATATATATATATATATATATATATATATATATATATATATATATATATATATGTGTGTGTGTGTGTGTGTGTGTGTGTGTGTGTGTGTGTGTGTGTGTGTGTGAACACAGGCGTGTCATCTGCATCGCTTTAATAATTGACGTAATCAAATATACTTTATAAGCAAAGGACGGGAGGCTTGGTTTTAATTTTTTTTTAGATTACAAGATTTTTATGTTTAGTAAATTTCTCTTGTCCGCACCAATTCTTACCTCTTCTGCTTTCACATTGATCACCATTGTTAGCAGTTATCATAAAGTATCTTGGCATTTTAAAAATAAAAGTATAACTGTTGTGGAGTCTCCCCCATGCACAAGATATCAAATATTCCGGACTGTATAAATGAACCGAGAGTCAGTGCACTTTCGTTGTCCGCAATCTTGACGGTACTTACTGCGATGGTTGCTCTTTGTATATGCTGTTTTTGTTTCAATATATTTTCACTTTTCTAACTCATCTCCGTGTCCATGTTTTTCTAAGTTATCCTTCAAAAGTCTATTATATAGGGTAGAACGATAAAGTTTTATTTTAAAACTTTTGTTAAAAATCAATTTAGGTAACATGATTATGTAGTAGAGCTGGAAGGTCATGTTGGTGATGTTCTCGACACATGACTAAACGAAGTAATCATGCGGGTTCAGGTCGGGGAGGGGGGTCAGTGAGAGAAGGGTACAAAGTCGTAGCACTCCTTCTGAAACCACGTCTTGGCCTCTTTCGACTTGTGGACTTGCGCTGAGTCCTGTTGCCACACCCAGGGTTTGCTAGCAACCATCTGATTGCACCAGGAGATCACTACACTCTTCAGCACACCCAGGTACACTTTGGTGTTGACTTTCAAACCGACTTCGAAGATATGAGGTGGCATGATGTGGCCTTCACTTGAAACCACACCAAAGACCATAACCGTGGATTCTCAAGCGTTAACCTGTCCGGATTTGCATTTTAAGGGTGCTGGTAATGGTCCTGTTGTCATAACTTGGATCGGCAGAGAGCATGAGTTGTACGACCTATTATTTAGCTTTTATGGAAGGGAAAAACATGGTTGAAATACCCATATCAAGTGCCTAGGATATTACTCTGTCACGTGGGCGTGGATTTCGTGCAACAATTACTTCCAAACGTTTATTGGTAAGCTCTTATTATGGCTACAAAATTTTAAAACAAATTCCATGTTACACGATCAAATATGGACGTTCTTCCTCTTCTGTGTTTATATTGACGGCTATATGTGAAGAATTATGACTAAGATTGAATATATCCAGTGAGTAAATGTTCATAAAAATATGATATATTTTTTTAATTTTGAGGGGGTTTATGCTCTGATAACTATGTAAGTATGCAGTGGGAGATTTAGGAATACTTCTCCAGTCTTATCTGTTTAATTTTACATAAGAATAAACTTTTAGGTTATATGTACATCACTTAACCTTACTTTCTATAGGGAACACACAAATATCACACAAGCATAGGATTAGCGAATCTCTCAACGGGGGATTCCTCTCTAGGGCAATTGCTCTTGACATATCAAAGGCCTTTGATAGAGTATGGCATAAATGTCTACTTCACAAGATCTTCAGCTATGGTATGGCTGGAAATTTCTTCCCAATTATTAAATCATTTCTCTCTGATAGGTTAATAAGAGTAGTGGTCGATGGGCAGAAATCAGAAGATCTCAGTATTAATGCTGGAGTCTTTCAGGGGTCCATCCTGGGCCCAACTCTCTTCCTGATCTACATCAATGATCTCCCAAATCACATCCTAAGATCATTCATAGATATTTATGCTGGCGACACTACCATCTATGGCAACACTTCAAATGCCATAAATGACCAAGTTAAATGATCTTCCAAATCACACCCTTACATCATTCTTAGACATTTATGCTGATGACACTACAATCTATGGTAGCACATCAAAGGCCGTAAACGATCAAGTTTACTCTGATTCTCTCTCCTCTGATCTTGAGCAAGTAGAACAATGGAAAAAAAGGTGGCTGGTTACTTTTAATGCATCTAAAACCAATCTTCTATCTTACATCATCAACGCTCTGATGCCAATCTGGCATCGGTTGAAATGAATGGCTCTCGTTTTCTTCATGTTTTGACAAGCTTCTGGGCTTAACCTTATTCCTGGCCTGAAATCGAACACGTATATCAAATTCATTGCTAAGGCACAAAGACACACGATTGAGTTTTTATACGTATATATGTGTGTGTGTTTATGTGTATGTGTGTGCACGCGTGATTTGATGTATTGATTTATCATTGTTCAGTGAGACTTAATTGTAGAGAGTGCAAAAACTGAAACATATACAAGATGTCTCATAAAATGTACTGTAATGAGGTATTTCATGACGTTTGCGAACCCGTTAGTGAGCGTATTCGACGTTGTGTGGACAATAATTGTTATCAATGTGAACAATTGCGAACTTTATTCTTCATTTATATCTGCCGTCTGTATTCGAAACTATCCCGTTTTATTTTATGTTCATAAATAAAAGTTTTATCGTCATTCGAAGTGTGAGTACATTTTTACACAATTTGTACTATGTTTTGTTAAAATTAGTTTTCTTTATTTGTTTGGGTTAGGGTTTTTTTTTTTAAGATAAAAAACAAAATTCGGCTGAAGCGGCATGTTACTACTGCTTGTCATTGATTCCCTCTGTTGAAATTCTTTTCTATAGGTTTATACGATTCTAAATATACAATTGGGTGACCACGTGGGCTTTCACCATGAAATGAACACGACAGAACTCGAACTCGATACCTAATTCACCACGAACACAATTATTTCCAATCTATTCTCTACCGTTACCTTTATAGTAGGGGCTCGACTGATCTTTAATCTATGGTCTCTATCTTGGTATTTCATGGGGAACGTTGTCTCTGCGTAAGCGATTTTATTTTTCAATGACTGCTCCCTGAAATGCGTAAAAGGTTTTCTTTCACTTTCCTCGTGTATGCCTCATACACTTTTTTTTTAATCGGGCGTGTATTTATTTTCTTTTTGAATTTATTTTATTATTTTGATTCAGACTTTTATTTCGTGCTTGTTTTTATTTTATCTTATTTTATTTTATTTTTATTATTAGATTTCCTCCACTAAATATTTTTTGTTACATTTTTTCATACATATTCAAATAATGTTTTTGTCTCCTCCCCCCCTTTTATTTTTGCCTAAAATAGTACATTCAAAAAAGTTTCGTGATTAAATAAACAAATGAAAACCTTTTGCGGATGCGCTTTCAGGGAGCAGTCATTAAAAAAATAAAACCGTTTACGCAGGGTCCACGTTCCCCATGAAGTACCCTACATTTAATATGTTAGCAACAAATACTTGTCCAGCTACAACAAATCGTCAAACACTCTCGAAAGTTCTATTAGCAGAGTCTCTTTTCTGTGAACTGCCCGTATGTGGAACACGATACTGTGGGACTGTTTCCCGATTGATTATAGCCTGGTCATTTCCAAAGTTTATTTTAAGTTCCTGTTGACCCGTCCTCTTAAATAATCTAGCCTAATTATTAATCATGTTGTCTCACCATCTACCTAACATTTACCTCTCATCCCAGAGTGGCTTTCTGGCCTTAATAACGGCCTTAATAACGGGTGGCCCATTTCCATATAAAAAATAAAATAATATGGTTAGAGTGATATAAAATAAATTTAACAAATATTCATCACCCAATTTCTGCCTAGTAAGTAGTAAATCGACATGTATAACCGAATGTTTTCTCAGTTTTGAGACGAGAAAATTGAGGTGGGTCATTTTTTTTTTTTTACGAATCCAAATTATTTTTTCTGTTTTTAATATAAATGGGGTTACTTTTTTAATTTTTAATTTTTAGACGTTCGATGGGGAGGACGAATTATTAAATTTGCAACCACTCTAAGATTAACCCTAAATGCTAAAAAAAAATTCCCATGGTTTTTTTTTTGGCTAAAGTATTTGCAATAGCATACATCACCATAGTGTAACCTGAGATATATCTTGTGATTTGTTTCAAAAAAACTTTTTTTTCTTGTTTCTGTGTCACTTATTTTGTCTTTAAATAAACTACAAATAAACTGCGCATACCAGACATTTAAGAGGAGTACTTTAAAAACAAAAACATTGTCTAATAATGCAAGATGGCGCAGCGTTTGTCTGGGTTAGTATGGCCCAAACCACTGTTATTCAAGAAATGAGTTTACTACAACTTACGAAAGAGTCACTCGATCATGTTGACATCTTTTATAGCGAATACTATTAATCAAAGAAAAGTTAGGCATGTTTGTCATTTTTGTTTACTAGTTTTTGCTCAGCTTGCTCTCAGAAATCATACCGCCCCCCCCTTGCTAGAGCTAACATTTATTTCTTTATGGGCGTTTATTTAAGAGTTTCTCTACTTCTCAAACATCGAGTTAGTAAAGCAATAAAGAATATTAATTTTCCTCTTCTCACAATTAGCGATCTATTTGCGTTACCGCATTTTGCAAGCTATTATTTATTAATCATTATTGGTGCGTAAAAGTAGATACTCATTTTGTTGTTAAAAAGTTGTTAACATGTTTATACCAGAACAAGAATCTGTTATAGCTTATCTTTCTTGTGGTCAATCCTTAGTTTTGCTGGATTCAAGGACAAGAATTCGTCTAGAACGATGAAGAATATGGCTTAGTGTTCTTATTTTAGATAGTATAACTTGAAACTGGTGCACTATTCCTCGTAGTGTCCAGTATAATGTTGGGATGATGATCGTATTCAAGCTTCGAATTCTATGTTATCTATTATACAAATTTAACTCTAATTTTCCTGTGTCACTTGTGTCACTGTAGGAAATAGCCGAACACTTACTATGTAAATCTTTTTAACGCAACACAAACGACAATTGCTGAAGCATATATAACGAAATTATGAATACAATTAATTATATCTATTCCGAATAACATGCGCGTTTCAAATACATACTCCCACAAAGAAGGTAGCAAAGAGTTTTACTCAATTACAATTAAGTCCTCCCACACCACCTATAGACACCGGGTTATTTAGAGCTAATTGTTTTTAAATAATTGTTGCTTATTTCTTTTTATAAATCAAATTCGCTTATATTCTATCTAGTGTCCTGAATGTATTTGAGGGATAAGAAAATTTTGGATTGCTTTCATTTGAGCCATGCAGCTATTTATAATACTTTTAATCAGCCTTCAGAACACTAGAATAAATTATAGAACAGTTTAAATTATATTCAGAATGACGTCTTAATCTGGCTCCTAGGTTCTTCATGGATAAAATTTTCTTTTAAAAAAGTGGGGTATTTCTTTTTTATATAACACAAAACAAAACACTGATAATTGTACTTCGTCTTGACATATCTTAAATTAACTATAAATTATTGAATTCATTTCGCATCGCACAAGTACAAAAAAACATATTCCATTCTTTTGCCTATTAAATTCACATACTCTTCGATTCTCGCTTCTTTTCTTTTTTTCCAATTTAAGTAGTTTAAAGTTTTAAACTTATTTTTACTAAACTTGTCAATTATTCTTTCCTTCTGATTGAAAATCTGATATTTATTTTTAAAGATTCCATCACTATTACAGCTCTTAAACTATTGACTGAGAACGATTAGTTACCACGGTTTGCAAGTCGTTATTTATGGATCATTATTGGTTCGCAAAAGTGGATATTCACTTTTATTGAAAAATTAATTAACATACCAGAAAAACAATTATCCTCTTACTTTGTCCACAACCTTGCAATCTCTGGAAAGAAGTTACTCGAATAGGAAGCAGTATTACAATGAGGTATTAAAAGAGCGAATTTCATGGAGACCTTTAGGCCAACGAGTCAAACGAGATGGAACAAAAGAAGCGGGAAATAGATTGGACAATTCTAAGGAACACGTGCAATAGTAATACTTGTAGAAAAACATGAGACCAGCAACATTACATCTGTGGGAGAGAGGTTTTACTGAAAAAGAAAATGTGGGGTCAATCAAATTACAGATTCCTGCAATTTAATAAGAACTTTTAAATGGGACACAGATTCATGCCAGGAAAACAATTATCCTCTTTCTTTATTTTGTTCACCAAGAGAAGAACATTACAAACGTTTTTGTTTTTTGTTTTTCAACTTTTATGAAATGTCACTATTGTAGAATTGATTGCCCGATAACAGAACAGATGACGTTTTCATGTACACAGATCACAAGCAGCCAGAAAAATCCTTTCCAAAGATAATAAAAACAAAACAATAGTCCACATGTGTTTACTTCAATAATTTTTGTTCTATTTTCCCTAGCCACCGCCAGGACACCATCTTTCGGTGAAATGTAACTTTAAATAGCAGCTGTTAGAGTAGCACTTATGAATAAATAATATAAAAAGAAATCCAATACCAGTAATTTATGTAATTCAGTTAAAAATATTTTCTTATGGAAACCGCTCGTGTCAATGCATCAAGCCACTTGATGTAAGGCGATAGCAAGAACGAAACATAATTATTGCAAAGACAAGCTTAACCTTTGTACTGAAAAGACCAAGGCTGTATGTAATACGAGCAGGAAGAGAGTTCCACAACCTTGCAATGCTTGAAAAGAAGTTACTGGAATAGGAAGTAGTATTACAATGAGGTATCAGAACAGCGGATTGATGGAGACTTTTAGACCAACGAGTCAAACGAGATGGAACAAATAAGCAGGAAATAGGTCGGATAATTATAAGGAACACATGAAATAGTAGTATTTTGAGAAAAAACTGATACTAGCAACATTACATCTGTGAGAGAGAGGTTGAAGTGAAGAGGAAAGTGTGAGGCCAATCAAATTACAGATAAATTTCTGCAATATATTAGGAACCTTCAAACAGGACATAGATTCACCAGTCTAAATATAACAATAGTATTCATACATGGTCCGATAATAGATTCATAGAGATAGGAAATAGTCACGGAAGTGATAAATTTAGAGCAGTAAAGAAACCTGATTTTACAAGAGTCAGAAAGAGCCATGGATTTAATTTATGAACTCCAATAAAGATTTAATGAGAAGACCAAGAACTTTTAGAGTTGATTTCTCATATAGAATATGAAGAAGAAAAAGGAAACGCCTGCGATTAATATACAATAGCGGATTGACAGGACTAAACGAAACAATGTATTTCTTACTTTAAATCCATAACTGAACTCAGATAAACTTCAAGGAAGATAGGCGAGAAGCAATACCAGAATAATGGGTAGTGTCATCAGCATAAATGTTAATTTTCTGAATAATTTTCTCTGGACGATTATTTATATAGGGAATAAACAGTGTTGAGCCTAGAATGTAGCCCTGGGGTCACTGGCATCGGTAGGGAAAGAAAACGAAGATACTCTATCAAGAGTTACTCGCAAAGTTCGATCATAAAATATAGACCCAACAATGTCAACAATTTACAACCAATACCATAATTTTGAAGTTTATATAGAAGACCAGGAGTCCACACTCTCATGAACGCCTTCGCGATGTGAAGCGCAATGGCCCGCCTGAATTATCCATAAATCGACAGATATGTTCAGTTGTAACAGTTAGAATATCAGATGTTCAACGAAACCATGAAAGATAGACTTAACATTATTAAATACACGTAGACTTTCCAGAAAATGAACGCGCTTGCTGTTGACCAACCGCTCCAAAACTTTGTTAATAACAAAGAGAATACTAAAAGGAGGATTTTTATTTGAGTCAGCATTTTTAAAGATAGAGACAACAGAAGACTGTTTCCAACAAGAAGAAAAACGGGACTGAGACAGAGATTGAATAATTTTGAGAGGTTAGAAGCAAGTTCAGGTGCACAACGTTTAAGAACACCAGGAATCAAGTCAGGATCGGAAACCTTAGACTGGTCAAGACCAGAAAGCATTTTAGCAACCATCTTTGGAGTAATAATTACGGAATCAAGAGTCTGATCACTTCTCGAAGGAAAATCTGGAAGAACAGCACCAGAATCATCGATAGAAGTGTCAGCCAAAAAAAAACGAGCAAATAGATCAGCCTTATCCTTAGAGGATGAAATGACCTAGAGACTATTAAAAAAGAGGAGAAATAACAGACTTAACACTATTAATAACACTCTGGCTAGGAACAATGTGGAGTATCTGTTCTGATATTACACTTCACCTTTTCCGACCTCGATGCGTGTAGGGTAAATCCTTATAGATGGAAAAACCGAACTTATGTCTAACTTTGTCCTTGTGAGGAGGCAAGTAAATGGGAACAATATTATATATTCGCCAAAAATCACGAGAGCTGACCATTTGAGATGAGATAGTCACGAAGCCTTAAAGAAAAGCTAGACGTAGCCTCATAAATTGCTCTTTTTAAGACATTACTAGGCATTGCTAGCTCTTCTGTAGGATAATCTAGAAGGCTCAGAACCATACTGACGACACTGATTGAAGTAAACATTACGATAGGCAATAGTAGAAGCACAAATAGATGAAAACCGGGGAGGAAGCTGAAGTTTAATTTGAAACTGACGATGATGAATGAAGGTATCAATTTCAACAAGAAGTACTTAGAAGCAGCATTCGAAGACATACCAAAAATAGAATCCCATAGAACGTCACATAGGAAGCTGCGAAACCCAGCCCAATCAGCCTTTCTGTAGTTAAACATCTTCCTATGGAAGGGAAGATCAATTGAATACTTAAAAGAGAAATCAATCTCAATAACAGCCGAAGAACTCAATGAAGGAGAAGAGAAAACAGAACATGATTCCGGGACAAAAGTGAGAAAAATATCAAGCAAAGATGGTTGCTGAAGATCATTATCAGGGACACGTGTAGAGAAGGAGATGATTTTGGACAAGTCATAAGGCAAAAAAGTTAAGACAGATTTCACCCGCAAGATCTGTGCGATTAGGGAAAGCCAGTCAGAAAGGTGAGCATTAAAGTAACAGAAGACAAAGAGCTTGACCGATGAAATTATAATGCAGTACCAATACTGTTAGATATAGCATTAACATTGAGACTGTCAGAAGGGGAATGGTATAAAATAAAAGAACAAATGGGAAGTGGCGTGCAGCAAAGACAACCTCACACAGATAAAAAAAAAACAAGACATCCATTAGATTAAAGACTATGGACAAATACAGTGGGGAGATCTTTGTGAAGAAAAATAGCAAGACTAAGCAAATATGTGGAAGAGTCTAAATAGACAGATGCAAATAATCCTGCATATGTAGATCATTACTATCAATAGATGAATCTAAATTAGTCTCAGAAAGATCATAAATGTTAGGATGTTTGTCCAAATAAAAGGACTGAACATCAGGAAAGACCTCTGATGTTGCTATAACAAATAGTGTTTGTTGTGCTGATATGTAGAAGACATGATAAAATAAATAAATAAGATTGATATGTAGAAGACATGATAAAATAAATAAATCAGATGGAGATAATCGTAGAATCACTTCAAGTCAATTAAAGTCTGATAGCCACCCCACTATCAGCATTCAACCCATTTGATTCCAAAAAAAAAACTAAAAAGATAAACTCTTCAACAGACAAACAGAGAATGGAGGGGTTATTAGACTGGCTGACAAAAAGTTGAATGATTATTATTATTATGACCGTTATTGATGTTGTAAAATAGAATGTTAAAAAGAATGTATCAAGGCGAAAGGTATTTTTAGGATAAATTATTTATGTTATAAATAATATGGGAACGTTAGTTTTCATTACTAACAGGAATGTAAGCTAAATAAACAAGTAAACAGTAGTATAAGCATAAGTAAACATCAACAGATATCGAGGAGTTGATACGTGTCAATAGAAGGGAGATGTTTTGTGTACAGAGAATTTAGTCAGATTGGTTAGAGCTTGAAAGAGACAGGTCGTAATGGCTTAGAGCATCCGAGGAAGCGAGGGATCCAACGCCGACTAAATGTAAGGAACGCAGGACCAGTGCGCGGCCTTTTAATGGGGAAACATCTGTAATAAAGTTGATGAAAAGACATCTTGAGGTTTGTTCATTCATTAGGATAATTCTTCTTTGCGGCTTCCCGTCAAACAAGACCAAAGATGGACCAGATATGTTTCTCCTATTGGCCGATGTAAATCTCCAGAGATATTGTTATCCGTCCCTTTTGTTGTAAATGTTATATATATGTTGTTTACTTGTATCTGTGAATATATCGACACGTACAAACACAAGAACACTCATAAATATATGCACGTTATACACATTCAATAGACACATGAAATTTATATATGAAAATAAATTGTTACCGTATATTTCAGCGTATAAGGCGACCGTCAGATAAGAAGAGGTCCAACTACGTCAAACACGGACAGGGAATGCTATTGATACAAAAACGCCGATAATACAGGTTTTGGGAGTGCCAACGGAGGCTGCGATTTGGTGGTGAGTGAAAAGCTTCTCGAAGTGTTATATTTGAATTCCTGATAATGATGTTGCACACCAAACCTAGTCTCCTCGCATTCATCGCTGTTCAAGTGAGAATGGATTTAGTGTTGAGCTGCCCTTTGGATATAAAAGCGGATATGCCTGTCATCATCTTGATTGTCAACTGCTTAACATGGCCTAGCTCTAGAATGTTTTATGCAAATAAGAATGCGCTGCTTGGATAACATTCTCAGTAATATGTTGTACCAGAGTTTTGTACCGGGCACGGAAAATGTTTACATATATTGTGTAATTTGGATATATAGCATAATCACGTTGATTCGCCGGTTTCCGTCAGGTCACTGAAGTTAAGCATTGTTGAGCCTGGCGTATACTAAAATGAGTGACCGTTTCTGGAATACCAGGTGACGTATGTGCTCTCAGCTTATCTGTTCATTGTTTCCAGGTGAACTGGATTTCTTCTGGCCAGTGGAATCAAGCAGTGCCGACTCAGGAAAGAAGTGGTTAAGGATTTCAAACCCTTGCTTAACAAGGCAGCACGTGCACCCATCATCTCTTTATGATGATCAAAACATCAACGTAGGCAGATATATATGTATTGTTGCTCTCCACAGCTGATTTTGTTTACCACCTGGAGAGTGTATCCCAAGTACATAGTCCGACAACCTGTCTGTTTGTTAAAGATCTGCATAATAAGGACTAGACTAAAAGTCACGTGATAGTATATAGAAGTCGGTCGAACCTTATGAACGATGTCAAAGGTATAATGTTTGGCTACCACTTGTGTCTACAGATCATATATATCAGACTCACATGGAAAGTTACGAACGAGAGAAAGAATGGCATTGAAGTTGGCAATTATCCGGTTTGTATTCATCGAAAATATTTTGAATGCCATTTACAATATCCAACTTTTATAATTGAGCCGAGTTCATTGGATTATCGTGTCTGTTGATGATCTCAAATATATTACCAATGAATCCTTGCATGACTTTACTATGTAAATCATTATCTCGTCAGATAGAGTACGTAATTGATGAACTAGATTGGAATTACTTTTTGATATCTAAAAGGAAAATTTTACTGAATTTTTCATGTCTCATTGGCTAGGGAAAATCAAATATCGATTTTTTAAATTATTAAATACCTATAGACACTAGTGTTTCATCTTCATCCTTTTGGGAATCACCATATATATATATATATATATATATATATATATATATATATATATATATATATATATATATATATATATATATATATACATATATATATATACATATATATATATATATATATATATATATATATATATATATATATATATATATATATATATACTAGAAACATTTATTCCCAATATATATGCAAACACTTGGAGTTAAACATTTTAAGATCCTAATGTTGACACTACAAAAATATAAGATTGGCTTCTACATATTGTAATATTTTAATAAAGTTAATCACTTTGGGCGATGCCGGTTTTCCTTGCTAGTTATAAATATTTCATATTAATGGTAGCTTTTAAGCAACGATGCTTTGTTTATTTCGATTTAAATGAATTCATAATATCCAGAAATCAATAAATATGTCTGCTTTTTTATCCGGATTCGAATATCGATTAAGATATGTTTTTTTTTCAGACAGGTTAATTATCGATTGGACATTGTAATGATTACTGACGTAAATTTAGATGCTCTCGTACTCATAAATCCAGCAAGAGATAATTTGCGTTTCGTTATGTCTTCGCTATAGTAAATAAGATTTCAAATTTCAGTATGTTTTTCACTGACATGACTTGATTTTCTGATTAATGATATTTTACGCTTTTTAATGTAAAAACAGAAACAAAGTAAAACAATATTATACATACAATTGTGTCATCTTATTAAAGATAAAGAGGAATTACTGGTCTATATCTTTCTTTTTATCAGTGATTATATAACCATGAAGATCAATTTATATTTGACCTCTACCCTGTAAATTCTATGGTTAATGACGATAGCAATAAAGCAATTAAAATGCCAACTACCGATTTATTTCGAAATTAACATTAATTTGATCGTGTATGCATATATATGTATGTGTGTGTTTCCATGTATATTTCAACTACTAGGAATGGTATAAATCTATATAAACAAATAATACAAAATGCTTTTAGATAGCTAAATAGTGCTATACTAGAGATATAAATAAAAAAAAATATATAATTCACCGTTATTATGTCGGCTGTTAAGAATTTGAAAAGTGTTTTCTTTTTGTATGCACACTAACTGGCCAGTTTACCAGCGCGTATAAAGACACGCTGGTAAACTAACCAGTTAGTGTGCTTAATTATAATTAAGACTGGTAAACTGACCAGTTAGTGTGCTTAATTATAATTAATTATAATTAAGACTGGTAAACTGACCAGTTAGTGTGCTTAATTATAATTAAGAATTATTAAAAACCTGTAGACAGAGCTATGGGCCGAAGCAATTGTACGCAGATGTCACTAATAAAAGCTAACGAGTGTCTATTTCTTGTAAAGCGATGAAATATACGATATATATATATATATATCATTCTCTCTCCCCCCCCCTCTCTCTCTCTCTCTCTCTCTCTATATATATATATATATATATATATATATATATATATATATATATATATATATATATATCAATATTCCTTAAGGGGTACAAAATTTATATAATGCAATCATGAATGGAAGACGAAAATTCACGATTAGAACGTATAAATAAAGTCAACTTTAAAACAAAGAATAAAAGGGGGCAAAAGAAAATGGGGGAGTCATCTGACCGGTTCTTTTTCACCCTTTTATTCTCTTGACCCCGTTAACTTTGTTTTAAACGTTGACTTTATTTTAACGTTCTAATCATGAATTTTCGTCTTCCATTCATGATTTCAATGTATATATATATATATATATATATATATATATATATATATATATATATATACATGCATATATTATAATTTCAAAAAAGAGTTTAGTCATTGTTATACAAACGATCAAAACGGAAAGAAATGAAAAGTCTATTAAACCTTTGCCCAAGAGAAGCCTATCATAGGCTAATGAAAAATGCACATGTGAGCTAGAATAACATTGTACTTGATTGATTAGCTAGTAAGGCTAAACGCCACGTTTAAGCAAAAAACATCCGGTAACATGAATACCATGCATATGAGCCTAACATTGAAACGGTGTAGACTTTCTGTAACTCAATAGTCATATATAGATTTTCATATTTTGGATATATATATATATATATATATATATATATATATATATATATATATATATATATATATATATATATATATATATATAACATACATTCCCTTATTTACAAAACTCAATATATTTTCAAAACGCTTTATTAGTGATATTTTAATATTCATGAATATACGAGATAAACTTATCATATATATATATATATATATATACAAATATTTATTTTAAAACCATTCATATATGTTCCAAAGACGAACAAGCGATTTCATTGTATTAAACCAGCCATCTGTAGCTGAGATTAATTCAATAATAATCATCAGCGTCGGTGGAAAGAGGAAAACAAAACGTGAAAATAAAAAATATATAATCTCAGTTTATTTTTCCGTTTTGTTTTTATCTTTCCACCGACACAAATGATATGTATTGAATTCAAACGAGCCACAGATAGCTGGTTCAATGCAATGAAACCGCTGGTTCGGCTTTGGAATATGTATGTATAGTTCTTATATAACTATTTGTATGTTAGCTATCACATTGGCGATCGAGCACTTTATTTGATTTCTTTCCATCGCATTCTGACACGCTATATATATATATATATATATATATATATATATATATATATATATATTAACAGGAAGATCCGACGTTGCCCCGATTGAATGATGATCAACGAATGTTTCACACTCATATTTTAATTGCAAACGAAATCGGTTGAATTGCCCACTTTTTAACCAAATCGATTGATCGCCTGCTTTAGTTGGGGACCCATAGCGATGCACCGTAAGGAAGCTTCACATGCGTTCCTGTGGTGAGTTAGTCCACAATACATTGTATTTTATATTGCATTGTTGAGAACCAGCTGTGTGTTTTATAAAATTATTTTTGAGATTGAATTAATATTTTAAATGCAAAAGTCAAGTGCAATGCTTCAATTATGCTCTAAACAGAAACATTCATTTCGGACGCGCCCCTATCATATCAAAGAACCTACTGTTGATTTAAATACCGAGCTTTACTGCTTTCTTTTATTTTTGGAACGCCACTCGCATATATATAAGACGAACTATTATATATAGAAGAAATAATGGCTTGAATTTAAATTTAAATTGAAAACCTAAACTATCATAGCGTAATTGTTCTTTAAACAGAAACATTTATTTCGTTCGCGCCCCTGTCATATCAAAGAATCTTCTGTTGATTTTATATCTCGGACTTTTCAGCTTGTGTGGTAATCAAACGCTTAAATACACTAGTGATGTTAGGCTGTAGAAAGGCGTTAACTTATTATTATTAAATTGCTATTAAAATGTCACAAAAATCGGAGATATCAGAACTTTACGAAGAGCGTTCACATGCAACATATTTACGTTATCTAAAATTGCAATGACTATGTTTTATGTGTTCACGACCAGATCAGATTAGAGTAAAACCAAGAAACGTTAACAGTCGGCAAACAACGTGCTTGACAGCTTGGTTTCTCTATTTTTCTGTATGTCAACTTCTGTGTGTACATTTAAAGCCGGAACATAATAAAATAATAGTCTGGACTTTTTTACGGCATATCAAACAATTTAGGTGGCATTTAATGCTGAAACAATAATGAGCATGTTTTAACTGGTTTACGACAGCATATCAAGGCCCTTCTGTATCATTTAAAGCCGAAATACAAGAATAGGCGTGTCTTGTTTTTGCTTTGCGACATATCCGACCCTTTTTTTGGTTTAATTGTGTCCAAACAATAAAAAGTTTTCTTTTTTCTCTCTATTTTACAACATTTCCGTGCATTTTGGAAGTCCTTTAGTGTAAAGGGCGTGTATTAATTGGTTTACGACATATCAAGCTCTTTTGGGTCATTAAATACCGAGAGATGTGAATAGAGGTGGCTTGTTTGCTTAGCAGCATATCAACCTCTTTTGTGTTACATAATTGGGTACTTCTGCAGTTTAAATCTCGTTTTTCCGTGAGTCTCGCCCGGCAACGCCCGGCGTAATACAGAAATTGCCGGATTATATCGAGCGAACGGAAGTCAATAAAAAAACAGACAAAAAAAAAGAAAGATAATAAAACAAACAACCTACCGTAATAATTTAATACATTTCACTGCTTTATTTATTTTCATGGCAATTGTAATATTATGTATTTTATTTTTATATTCATTTATTTTTATTTATTTTTATTTTTTTTGGGGGGGGTAATAAATTTTTGTTTCGTTGAATTAGAGAACAAATATAATTTTTGTTTTGCTTGTTTATGGAAAGTTGTTTGGGTGTTTTTTACGGCCTGCCCCAGCGTAGTATAAACATCCACAACCTCCTCATGTTAAGAACGGCTTTCGGAATAAAAACCCCAACCTCCCCATGTTAAGAACAGCTTTCGAGACGGAGCATTTATTGCAAAAGTTGTTCTTAACGCAGGGATATTGGGGGTGTTTATTCCGAAAGCCGTTCTTAACATGTAAAGGTTAGGGGTGTTTATTCTGAAAGCCGTTCTTGGGGGTATTTATTCCGAAAGCCATTCTTAATATGCGGAGGTTGGGGGTGTGTATACTACGCTGGAGCTGCCATTTTCATTACTTTTCTTTTTAAACTCTTTCCTTTTCTTTTCTTTTTTCCCCATTTTTACCGTCTGCTCGCTTCTATTTTTGCTCATTAAATAATCCGGCGGTTTCCGTCGTTACCCGGGCGTTGCTGATCGTGACTCACGGAAAAACGAGCTTTAAACTGCAGAAGTATCCATAATTGAATTCAAACGGTTTGAGATAGAATAAGTAAGGTAGGTCATAGAGTAGGTGTGTATTGTGTTGATTGCTGAACTTAAAGCGATGGACAAATGTGAAAGAAAGAAACGATGATAATGAGTTTTCCTCGTGTTTTCATTCTACATCATTCTACGTCTGAAATAAATTTATATTTTATAAATATAAATTTATTTCAGACGTCTCAGTGTTCACGGAGTTTGCAACGTGTCTACATGTTGTGTTAGTCTAGCCTCGCTTCCATTTTGGAATACGTCTGCACACCTTGGTGACAAATTTCAAACTCTCTGCTCTAATCTTTTTTACCTGCTAGTTCCGGTGACGCAACCAATTAAAGGACACGTCTCCTAAACGTGACCTCCGGTCACCTACCTTAATGTGGCGTGAACAGTGTCCCTTATTAATTCTTATGTTTATAGCTAACTGCAGCTAAATCTATAAGCATATCACTTAACTATTTACATAATTAACTTTTAGCTAATGTTATTTTACCAAAGCAATATTTCTTTTCTTGGCTTAGCAAGGTCGTTGCTGTTGTCCACTTATCACTAGATAGATAGATAGATAGATAGATAGATAGATAGATAGATAGATAGATAGATAGATAGATAGATAGATAGATAGACTTTTAACTCTGCTATTATTTAACAATCAATGAAGTGGTCCCTTTTTAGGCTAAGACTTTGTTTCTATATCAGATACATAGATATTAGAGTGTTCAATTAAGATTCCTCGTTACCTCTTAAACATTGAGTTAGTAAAGAACACTAATTTTCCTATCCTTGACTGATCCGTTAAAGATGTTGTAATATATCTTTACTGATCTCTCTTTGTCTTATCGGATTCCAGGACAAGAATTCATCTGGTCTAGAGAAGTATCCAGCTAAACTCTTTTACTTGAAGTAACATCACTAGAACAAGATGACTATTTCTCGTATAAGCCAACGTATAGCAGTGTTGAAGAAATGATATTTGGACTTTGAATGCTATGTTATCTTGAATATTTCGCCAGGGTTTCATTGTAGATTTAAGTGTCTTCATGTCAGGGTGTGCTGATAAACTTTTGTACACAGGGGCCTTGACGCGATGCCTAGTAGGTAATTCAAACTCTCCAGTGGATAATTAAACTTTCCTGTTTTTAGTTTATCGTACTATAGAAAGCAGACAGCCACACGTCGATCCTCTCCGATTCCGCACACTTTTTCGGTGGACATTTTTGAGGGCCCACAAAAGTTTACTTAAAAATTCTCGAGGCGGTATCTATTAATTTTCATCAACCGTCTCTGTGTAAACAAAAAGAACATACATTTGGACCATGTTTTAAATGATGTCCTCTCCCGTTGCCGTTGTTCATTTTGAAAAGTGTCGGCTAAAAGTCATCTCGATAGAGTTTTTTTCTTTTTCTACCCACTCCTTATTTACACCCTTTGTCTAATTTATGTTTTAAAACATACAATTATAACTAAGGAGGAAAAAAGAAAAGAAAAATATTTTAGCAGTGTATTTTGGTTTCCTTTCTTTGCTAATTTTTTCTACTTTAATAGTATATGGTTAAACTATATAAAAATAGCAAGCCCCAACAGTTGATAATGGCACTGCGCTCCGTGTCATTCAAGTGTTTTATAAAATTATGTACTCATAAAAATCTTCATATAATATATTTATGCATGTATATAGTCATCTCCATCTTTTTTCTGTATCACAGATCTTTAAATCAGAAACTGCCTCAAGCTAAGATCAAAACTCAATCGCCTAGGCAACAGTTGGTCCTTCTAACAGCTACGCCATTTGGCTGCTTGTAAGCAGATAGGTGAAATAAAAATCATAAACATTGTCAGACGACGTAAGTTACACTTTTTTACACAAATTATATTACATGCTAGTGGCAGTTTGTTATTTCACTCACCAGTATACACAACCCAAGAAAGGGATTACTTTTAATAAATTACAGACAGATGGACTCGCTGTATTTCTCAAGCTGAAATAGAAACTTGACCGCCTAGACGACAGTCACTGCTTCTAATGCCTATACCATTTGGCTGCAATGTAGTTAGGTAAACTTACAATGATTACGAACGCGCGTTTCGCATTGTACATATCTTCAGCGTGACTGTATTTTTAGCGAGATTCGAAACCGCGATAGCAGTTAGTGTCATCAGGCGCTCTTACCTAATAGGAATTTTGTTTTACTAGATATTTTATAATGCATAAATACGTTCGAGAGAACTTAAATGCCTACCAGACACTATCGTCTAGTTTCTAAGGTCTCTTTGTATAAGGGTTTGTCAGGACAACCTGGCATGGCGATACTTTTTTCTTTAAAAGTAAATTCTGACCAAATATTCAAATCACATAGTATTCGCAGCCCAAATAAGATCTCCTAGTTGTGGCCAACCAACACCGGCTTTTACGAAGAATTGTGCACCTTCTCCAAGTGATGTAACCTTAAGTAATTAAACGAAGCTGGAGACTCCTCCAGTCTAGATGAATTCGTGTCCTGGAATCCAGAAAGACCAAGAGACTCAAAGAAATATATACTACAACATATTTAAATAAGAAAGATATACTACAACATATTTATATAAGGAAGATATACTACAACATATTTAAATAAGAAAGATATACTACAACATATTTAATAAGAAATATATACTACACCATATTTAAATAAGAAAGATATACTACAACATATTTAAATAAGAAAGATATACTACAACATATTTAAATAAGAAAGATATACTACAACATATTCAAATAATAAAGATATACTACACCATATTAAAATAAGAAAGACATACTACAACATATTTAAATAAGAAAGATATGCTACAACATATTTAAATAAGAAAGATATGCTACAACATATTTAAATAAGAAAGATATATTACAACATATATAAATAAGAAAGATATACTACAACATATTTAAATAAAAAAGATATACAACAACATATTTAAGTAAGAAAGATATACTACAACATAATTAATAAGAAAGATATACTACAACATATTTAAATTAGAAAGATATACTACAACATATTTAAATAAGAAAGATATGCTACAACATATTTAAATAAGAAAGATATATTACAACATATATAAATAAGAAAGATATACTACAACATATTTTAATAAGAAAGATATACAACAACATATTTAAGTAAGAAAGATATACTACAACATATTTAAATTAGAAAGATATACTACAACATATTTAAATAAGAAAGATATACTACAACATATTTAATAAGAAAGATATACTACAACATATTTAAATAAGAAAGATATACTACAACATATTTAAATAAGAAAGATATACTACAACATATTCAAATAATAAAGATATACTACAACATATTTAAATAAGAAAGATATACTACAACATATTTAAATAAGAAAGATTTACTACAACATATTAAAATAAGAAAGATATACAACATATTCAAATAATAAAGATATACTACACATATTTAAATAAGAAAGATATACTACAACATATTTAAACAAGAAAGATTTACTGCAACATATTTAAATAAGAAAGATATACTACAACATATTTAAATAAGTAAGATATACTACAACATATTTAAATAAGAAAGATATATTGCAACATATTAAAATAAGAAAGATATACTGCAACATATTTAAATAAGAAAGATATACAACAACATATTTTAGTAAGAAAGATATACTACAACATATTTCATAAGAAAGATATACTACAACATATTTAAATAAGAAATATATGCTACAACATATTTAATAAGAAAGATATACAACAACATATTTAAATAAGAAAGATATATTTCAACATATTTAAATAAGAAAGATATACTACAACATATTTAAATAAGAAATTATACTACAACATATTTAATAAGAAAAATATACCACAACATATTTAAATAAGAAAGATATACTACAACATATTTCATAAGGAAGATATACTACAACATATTTAAATAAGAAAATATACTACAACATATTTAAATAAGAAAGATATCCTACAACATATTTAAATAAGAAAGATATACTACAACATATTTAATAAGGAAGATATACTACAACATATTTAAATAAGAAAGATATACTGCAACATATTTAAATAAAAAAGATATACTACAACATATTTAAATAAGAAAGATATACTGCAACATATTTAAATAAGAAAGATTTACTACAACATATTTAAATAATCAATTGGAGAAAGGAAAATAATGTTCTTGATTTCTTTACTATATAAGGTGAAGGGAAATTTTAATTTAATATTCGAATATCTATGTTTTTTACATAGGAGTCACCACTTATCAAGGCCCGGAGGCCACTTGAGGATAAGGGTTGTTAAGTGTACAGTAATCAATGGAACAATATCGTAAGAGTAATTATTAATGGAAACTTAGTGGATTTGATTACTTAAGGGGCGGTTTATCAATAATTTGTTTTTGTTGGACTTGAAGACATCCAAGTAGTAGTCAGCTGGGAAGCAAGCAAATGGAAGAGAGTTCCACAGGCGTGCAGTTCTGAGAAAGAAGCATTGTTCGTGAAAAGTTTTGATTTAGGCAAGTTAAAGAGTGGGGAAAGTTATTGACAGTGGTTTCAGCTAGACGGGTGTTTTTCGAAAAAGATTGGCGAGGGGGGACCAGAGACTGGAGTTCAGACGAGCAATTGCCGTGGAAATCACGATAAAAATAAATATAGGCTCGCAACGTCCCTTCTGTGCAGAGAAAATAGAAGGGCATCCCTATCTAAGTTACGAAGTCTATTTTGTACTCTGTCAAGGCATCTCATATAGAGATCAAGTGTAAGCTCCAAATTTCTGAGAACATCGACTGTAGTAAAATAAAACTAGTTAGAGAACGCGTACACATAAATCTTATTTACTTTTGTTTGGACGGTAAAGACAAGGTTCATTTTATCTACAGTAAAAAAAAAAACATTCACCTAAATGCTCTGAAGGAGTTACCTCTACGTGGGGACATCTATTATGAGAAATTATTCATAGCTCTTCAACGTGACCGTCATTTTTGGCGATATTCATTAATACGTTTGTTATTGTTAGAGACAAGGTTCACTTATCCACGGTGAATCATTTGGAAATAAGATCAGAATTAAACGTCCTCACATTTGGGTTACAACAATGAGGAATACTATGAAGTAACTCCCTCGTAGTATTCAGGTGAATGCTTCATCGTAGATAAGTGAACCTCGTCTTTATCACTAGAGTAATAACAAACAGTACATACATATATATTTATGAATATGCTGAAATAGTTTTTTCTTATTCTGCCTATTTAGATTGGTTGAATGAGGGTGTTGAGGTGGTGGTAGTGGTGGTGGATGTATTAGAAAATTATGAAGTAAATCCCAACAAGAATGTGAATAAATCGCCCCAAAATTGATACCTCTGATTTTGAATGGGCAATATCTGATTTACGGACGAGTCCCGGTACATATGTCCTTAATGCAATGGTTCGAATAAGTTGAACTTCCTCACCTGGTGACGGGTGGAAAAATTCGTGACGGATGAGGGAACACGCCTACCCCTTTTCCTGTGGCCATTTCATATATCCTATCACCTCTTCAGTCTCTCTCTCTCTTTTTCTCTCTCTCTCTCTCACATACACACATACACATACAAACACACACATGTATATTTGTGTTATGTGCATGTGTGTAATATTGGCATTCACAAAAAGCTGTTTACAATAAATCAATATGATATAATGTAAGATTATTACGCCGTCATTCGAAATCCGAACGACCGGTCATATATATATATATATATATATATATATATATATATATATATATATATATATATGTATATATATATATATATATACTAGCAAGATAACCAGATGTTGCCCGAGATTGAATGATGATCGACGAATGCTTCACACTCATATTTTTATTGGCATCAAAATCGATGAAATCGCCCATATTTCAATCAAATCGAGTGATTACCTGCTCTAGGCCCATCGCGGTGCACCAAGAGAAAGCTCATATGTTCTATCTTAGTGACTTAGTTCAAAATACATTGTAGTCTACATTGCATTGTAGAGAACTGTTATGGCTTGAAATAAGCCACAAAGAAAACAGAACAACGGAATAGAGTTTAAACAATGTATTACTGGAACAACAACGTAAAACGGTTACAACTGAAAATAGTAGTAAACGTCACCGAGCAGGCGAGGGTCGCTTTGATGTTTAATCCACACCTGGGATCAAAAGATCTATGGTTTATATAATAGATAGAACAGTCCATTTGGAAGGTGATTTCCTCACAACACCCGCCTCCAAAGCGGATTTCCGCGGTTGTAAAAATCAGTATTTCTTCCTTTTGGAGCAGACCACCAAGGGGTTTGTGCACTTCCTCTTTCTGCCGGAGCGTCTCCGTTTGACATCCCTTTTGGAGGGTCTATGTCAAAAGAGTCATACACAGTTTCAATCGCCTAACTGTCGTCCTGCGGTGGTTCTTCTTGATTCCTGATTTGGTTCAGGTGCCTCTTATGTTGGAACTTTGGGCGCTGAATGATGTATGTAACATGGCAAATTCTTCGTAAGATCGTGCCCTGTTCCCAAAAAGAAACGTTATTTCTAAAATGTCTAAAATACACGTTATATCCGCTGTTAAACCGTTTCGTTGGCATTCTAGAGGTTCTGTTGTGTACTATGTGTTTGGGTAGCAGTTTATCAAATACGGATTTTATTTTCCGTCCAAACGTGATTTCTGCTGGGGATTCCGCATCTGGTTTGTTCGGATTCTGTAAACCTACAGAAATTGCTGAAGGGCCTTTTCTGTCGGTGTACCAGGCGCCTTTTTTAATGGGATTTTAAGCGTATCGACGAAGCGTTCGGCCTGGCCGTTGCTTCGGACGTGGTACTGGGGTGTTGTAATATGCTTGACTGGATACGTCTTGCAGAATTCTCTGAACTCTGTCGAGGTGAACTGTGTAGCGTTGTCGCTAACCAGACAGTCTACAACCTACCGAGCAAACAATGCCAATAAAAAATTTGTCGTTGTTGCCGTGGTCGTTTTTTTTGCATGTAAAGTAAGAGTCAATTACTATCATGTAGTAAAAATCCTCCACAGGTCCCACATAATCGATGTGGATCCTCGACCATGGTTGTTCAGCCTTAGGCCAAGGTTTATATGTTATCGGTGATGCTTTTGCAGCCAAAGCACAGCCTTTGCATCTGTTCACCATGTCGGTAATATCTTGGTCCATAGCTGGCGAATAAAAAAAACTTCTCATTAGACTTTTCATTCTGTTTATTCCTGGATGGCCCATGTGAAAATCCCTGAGAATTCTTTTTTAAAAGGTTTGGGGGATGACAACCCTTTCACCGTATAACAGTGTTTCGTCGCAACCAGAAAAAATGTCTGAACTGGTGTCACCCAGTGCTAATTTCTGCTTCGTGGTTTGAATGAAATTGTCATTTAGGGATTCTGACTTAATTTCCTGAAGTGTGACCGGCAGTTCGCGGATAATATTGTTTATCACGGTTTACAGCACTATTAATACGTAGTGCCGCGATTACTTAATCTTCAAGAGGTTCCATTTTGGCAGGAATCAGTCTCAATAGACCGTCTGCATGGGCTGGTTATTTTGAGGGGAGAAATTGAATTGTAAAATTATAGTTCAGCAGAATAGTTTCCCATCTTAATAGTCGGTTCGCAATGAATGCTGGAAGTCCTTTTTTTATCCAAAAATGGTTATCAACGGCTTATGGTCGGTGTGTAGAAAAAAATGTCCTCCGTACAAGAACCGGTGGAATTTTGAAACTGCAAATATAATCCCTAGGGCCTCTTTCTCGATCTGATAATAATTCTTTTCCGTTGGCAAGAGAGTCCGTGATGCGAAAGCAATAGGCTGTTTCGAGCCATCCGGCATTCGATGCAGCATGCACGCCCCGACGCCATATTGACTAGCGTCGGCGTCGCTAGCTACTATTATGTCCAACTGCGGGTCTAAATGCGCTAGGAATAGTTTTGAAGTCAGGATTCTTTTTATTTCTTGGAATGATGTCTGGCAATCTTCTGTCCACTCCCAAGCCTTGTCCTTTTTCAGCAATTCATTAAGTGGTGCGCGCAATTTGTGCATGTTTAGGATGAACCCCTGGTAATAATTTGTCAAACTTAAAAAACTCTGCACTTGAGTTATATTTACTGGTGCCGGCATTTCTTTAATAGCGGTCGCCCTATCTGAGTCTGGGCGTCTGCCATCTTTATCGATTATTTGACCCAGGTATTTAATTGTTTGTAAAAAGAACTCGGATCTATCTGCTTTGATCTTAAATCCATAATCCTGTATTCGACTGAATACTTGTCTGATATGTCTTTCATGTTCTTCCCTGCTTTTGCTCGCTATTATAATGTCATCAAGATATATGATTGCGGTGTCCAAGATAGTATCCATTACTTGCTGGAATATTGCGGGTGCCACCTTAATACCAAACGCGAGTCTTTCGTATCTGTACAACCCCTGATGAGTGTTAATGCAGAGGAGGTTAGCGCTTTTGTCGTTTACCAGAATCTGTAGGTAAGCGTCGCTTAGGTCGATCTTAGAAAAAAATTGCCGCCATTTAATTTCGTGAACACTTCTTCTGGACTAGGTAGTGGATAGTGAAAATATTCTAAGGACCCGTTGAGTCCGGTCGCGAAGTCGGCGCAAACGCGAATTTCCCCGGACCTTTTCTTTACGTAAACTGCCGGAGCAGCCCACTCACTATATTCAATTTTAGCCAGTATACAGATGCTTTCTAATCTGTCTAGTTCCTAATTTATTTTGTTCAGGGAAGCGAACGGGGCATTACGTTTCTTTTTAAACACCAGTTGTGTGCAAGGTTACAACTTAAAACCTGCGGCCATTTTTGTACATCTCCCCAGGCCAGGAGTAAATACGTTTGTGAATTCTTTTTTAAAACAAGTTATAAGTTTCTCCGTTTCTGCTGGGCGGGTATCTATTTTCTTGCAGAATGTGGATATAAGAAGATCCCAGAGACGAAACTCCTCCATGCTGTCAGAACCGAACAGGTTCTCACTATCTTTTAGCACATACAATCTTCGTTTTTTTGTTTTCCTCCGTAAAGTGACGTTTGTAATTAATTCACTTTCAAAATGAATTTTTGTACCATTAACGGCCGCCGCCGTTCTGTTAGTTTTTAACATAATCGGCTTTCGTAATATTTTCCACGTTTTGAGAGTTATTATTGAAAGATCCGATCCACTGTCTAATTGGAATTTAATAGCCTTGCCGAAAATGTTAACCGTTACATATTTGCGTAGATTTTCATCTACGACGTATTTGGTTCTGTTTAGGTTTGACGTACATGGCTTCTATTCTGAGTTTACCTACAGTGCGAACTTTTATGACCGATCTTATTGCATAAATGGCATATTTTTGTTAAAAATGGGCAATCCCTTACCCAATGTATTCCACCACATCTTAAACAAGCTTTCGGTGCTTTTAGTTTTTCTGAGTTTCGGTGGTTAGTGTCTGTGTGCCATTTCGACGGTTTTTCTTAGTTACTTTTTTATATTCGCGATGCCTGCTTCGATATTTCTTGCATCTTTTTTATAATTTCTACTTTTTGACAATCCTCAGTCAATTTTTGAAGTGTCAAGTTCGGTTCATTTTCTAATTTTGTAAGCACTCTGCGCCTGATTTCCGCATCTTTTTCCGCGGTTAACCCTTGCGCAAACACAAGACATTTGAAATTGTCTGCTGTTAGTTCCGACAACTTAAAGTCATCATAGTGTTTGTTCACTACAGCTGCGTAGGTGGCAAAATCGTCATTATCGTCTTTTACCACATTCAAACATCTCCAACGCTTTTGGAAAAGAGACGTTTTCGGCGAGAAAAGTTCTGTTAACAAATTCACCATCTCATTGAATGATAAATCTGCTGTTTTTCGATGCAAGATGTAATCCACGAATTTATCATGCTCAGCCGTTTCCAATTTTCGTAGTAGAAGTCTGGTTTTCTTTTGATCTGACCAGTTGCTGCAGTCAATATTAAAAAAAATCTTCATAACGCCGAAAATACGCTGCGAATGATTTTTCCTTTTCCTCGTATTCAAAATTGTCTATCACGGTTCATATTGTATTCTGAGAAAATTATAAATTGCTTTCCGCGTTCGCATTATTCTTAACATTTTCTGTAAGCAATTCCTCTGTTCGTAATTGACGTTCGGCTAACTGTTTGTGAACTTCTAATTGACGTTCGGCTGTTTTTGAACTTCTTTTTGCTTTTCCTCGGTTCGTATTTGACATTCCCCTAACTGTTTTTGCAATTCCTTTTGCTGTTCCTCGAATTGTATTTGACGTTCAGTCCAGTGTTTTTCGGATTGTGACTGTAACCTGGTCAAATTTACCAACGCTACTTTCAATTCGTCCATTTTGCTTTGTCAGCATTAGCAATTTCAAAACGTCCGCTGAATTTTACAAAACCATTTTATTCTTTCTGATTTCTTCCTCCAGACAATAAAACGAACAGAAAAAAAATTATAAATATATAAAAGTTTATTGCCTAAAGAAAAAAATCAAGTGCATATTTTACTCCAGAGAAAAAAATAACGCCCGATTTTAGCAGTGAAAACCATAAGTGACGAATTCTTTTTCCATAAGTATAAAAATTTACCTTTCTAAGTCACGACGAACCTTTTTCTTTTTGCTAAAATACAGCGCTATCCTTGAAAGTCGTGACGAACTTTTTTCTTTTCAACTCTTTTTTCCGTAATGATCTGCTTTTTTTTAGGTTTTTTTCTAGTTACCGTGAACCTTTCAGTTGCAAGTGTTATGTTAGACACTTCCTTTGAATCCGACGTCATTAGTATTTTTAGAATAATATTTCAACGCGAGTTTTTTTTTTCAATGTCCTTACTAGTTTCGATTTTAGTATGCTCATTGAATCCAATGTCGTCAGTGTTTAGTTTTTTAGAACACTGTTTTTAAACGGGAGTACGTTCTCCGAATTCAATGTCGCCAATGTTATGGCTTGCAATAAGCCACAAAGAAAACAGAACAACGGAATAGAGTTTAAACAATATATTACTGGAACAACAACATAAAACGGTTACAACTGAAAAGAGTAGTAAACGTCACCGAGGAGGCGAGGGTCGCTTTGGTGTTTAATCCACACTTGGGATCAAAAGGTCTATGGTTTATATAATAGATAGAACAGTCCATTTGGAAGGTGATTCTCCCACAACAAAAACCTACAGATGATTTTATAAAATTTGTATTGAATGGTTTGAAGTTTAAAATGCAAACGTCAAGTATCATACTTCAATTGTGCACCAAACAGAAACATTTATTTCAAACACACCTCTGCCATATAAAAGAACCTACTGTAGATTTTATATGTCGAGCCTTTAGACTTGTGTGTTAATAAAACTACTCAAATACACTTGTAATGTTAGGTTGTGTAAGGTATTAACTTTGGCCAAAATCGCCTGTTCCTGCTTTCATTAGGTTATTTCGATGATTGATTATCGATACTTATCGAAGATATTCCGATACAAAGTCTATCAAAGGACATAGCCAGCCACATAAAATGCATTCGTATGAGATTTAATAAAAATCGGCCCATCTGTTTTCGACTCAATATGAAACGAACTCACAGACACACAGACAAAGTTACTTCATATATATATATATATATATATATATATATATATATATATATATAGAGAGAGAGAGAGAGAGAGAGAGAGAAAATAAAAAGGAACAAACCGTATCATGTGTTCATCAACGTTTCGTCTTTATTTCGAGACTTCCTCGTGGCTTATGTGGCTGGCTATGTCCTTTGATAGACTTTGTATCGAAATAAAGACGAAACGTTGATGAACACATAATACGGTTTGTTCCTTTTTATTTTCTCTATTTTGTCGGAATACTATTTCCATTATTTTCATCATATATATATATATATACATATATATATATATATATATATATATATATATATATATATATATATATATATGTGTATATGTATGTATATATATATATTTATATATATTCAGTATTCGGAGCGATGATGTGACATCTATAAATTCGATTTTTCTTTCAAAGTAGTAACCATATATTTATTTACCTTTTGTCGGCCTTCGGCTTCAAATTCAGAGACACAGTTCTAGTCGCTCCCACGAAGACAGGCTTGACATGATGTTGGACGCAGCAGTTGATTATCTCTTCTATCCTTTTTGTTACGCTGAAAAGAAAGATCACTCAACTTGATTGTTTTTGTTTTTGTTTTTCATTAAGTTCACCTGTAAGTAATAGCAACAATAAGAGATGTCGACTCTGGTTGTAAATTTCGTATGAAATTAATTGTTCACAAAAGAGAAAAATAGAATGAAAATGATAATGTACAGTTTTTCACAAGAAAATCAAAAATAAAAGAAATAAAATATCGATTTCAAGTGTCTTATTTTATTAAGGGGGCCTCAGTCTGGTTTTCAACAACCGATTTCTCGCTTTCAATCGGTCAAAGGACGAGTGCTTACTCGAACAGCTAGTGGAGTGGGGACGAGGAGACGGATTTCCTCGACTCCAAGACCTGATTTCTAAACTCACTCCAAATTTAATTCAAAATTCACTGCAAAAACTGATTTTCCTTGCTCTGTAGAGGCATATGCTCACAGGATTGGAGCATACCTGGGTGATCCAACTAACTAATGGGGTAATCTTTTTTCTACTGTGGCTGGTTGGGTCATATATATATATATATATATATATATATATATATATATATATATATATATATGATGGTTTGAATTTGAAGCCAATTAACGGCAAAAGGTCAATAAATATATAGTTACTACTTTTAAAGAAGGGTTGAATATATAGATTTCACAACATTGAATACTGAATATATATATATATATATATATATATATATATATATATATATATATATATATATATATATATATATATATATATACTGCAAGGATCGTTCCAAAATATGGCTTCCTAAAATGTTGAAGAGCTGCAAAGACGGGAACTTTACCATTAAGAACTACTAGTAACCTTTTTAGTTTCAGAGGCTTTTTCCTGCATAAACAACCCTATTCTTAATTCACTTTTGATGCCTTGGTTGTAAAAATCCAGAGCGAGCTTTGTCATTCATATCTTTGTCACCACTGTGAAATCGACGAACCTATCCCCTAACAGTACTGAAATCAACTGCATCGGCTTCATTTAACGGGCACCGATGAATGTTGATCTGTTCAATTTCTTCTGCATAGAATTCAATAACGCATTTCTGCTTCTGAAGCAGATCCATGACAGGGGGTTCCCTTCTTAGGATATTACACCGTCAATATCTGCAACAGAGATGAATCTTTCAGGTTGTGAATGCATAAGTTCAGTCATCATAACAATACAATAAACAATCCCCTTCTTATCCATTCGAACAGAATAAAAATAGGGGGCATTAGCTTTGGAACATTGTACATCATACAGATTATACTTTTCTAGTGACATCATGCCACAGAAAAATAAAAAAAGCAAAAGGAAAAACACAAACTGTGTCTTTGCCTGAAGATGACGTCGTATTGTCGAAACTTAGTTTATTTTAAATAAATAAACATTTATTAAACAATATATGACTATCTATTATTGTTCTTGATAATTGAATTCGATTTTTTTTTATTGGAATGTAACAAATACTTCCTTTTCGCAATACTTCCTTTTATTTCAGGCACAACTATTTTTCATCGGTTCCTGATGTCTTTTGAAAAGCGTCTTTTTATCTGATTTTCATCCTTTTAGTGAGAGTTTTCATGTTTCTGTGCCGATATTTTTTAGCAGGTTTCTTCTTTATATTTTACTTTTGTAACACCTCGTCGGTTTTTACTGATATTTGATCGTCGAGCAGTCAGTTGCACTAAAGCCAATGTTTGCATTTTGGGGCTGCGAAACACGCACACAAAAATAAAGAAGACATTTGTCGAAATAAATCATGAAAAATTAAAAAAAAATAAACAAAATTATGATTATGGACTAAAATTTCCTCTGGTCATTGGAAAGCACCAACTAGTCTCTCTCTCTCTCTCTCTCTCTCTCTCTCTCTCTCTCTCTCTCTCTCTCTCTCTCTCTCTCTCTCTCTCTCTGTATATATATATATATATATATATATATATATATATATATTAGTGATGGGACAATTCCAAATTTTTTTCCGATTCCGATACAATTACGGAGTCTGTTCTAAATTACTGAATCCGATGCAAGTACCGATACTGATTCCGATTCTTTTAAAATTTTTGAACATTTAATTAAAGATTCGATTTTTTTTTATGTTAAAATGAATGTACCCCCCCCCCATCCAGTGTAAAATCTGCATACATTTTGCCAAACATAAAAAGTACACTTAGCAAGGGACCGTATATTACAAGAGCAGATCTTTCTAAATATTTTCTCAAATATTTTCCTTGTGATTGATTGGAAATTGTTAGACAAGGTTTGGGTTTTTTTTTTTTACAACAAATCTCATTTGCATTTGTTCGTCGTTAATGCCATTTGAAATTTTCTTAAACAATTAAAAAGAATCGACGATTGGTATGCAAAATAAGAAAGCAGTTTAAAAACAGAAAAATTTACAAAGCCAGTTTCATGTCAAAAATGAGTTTTTGCATAATAATGTTACTGTTTAGAAAACAGTTTTTAACACTGTGACGGACCTGTTAACTACTTTCCCTCTATGAAGAAATGTTCATGTTTTTTTGTTTTTGTTTTTTGTTCGCAATTATAAAGATTTAGTTGGTTATTATATTGGTTTGTGTTACTATAAAAAAAACAGGATACAAAATATTGCTACTTCTACTACTACTACTACTGCCACTACTACTAATAATAATGGCAAACAGACTGAAAATTTTTAGCTAAATTACTCCCTCCAAAATGACATTCTACTTTTTTGGTGAAAAAAAAACAATTATTTTAGAATTTCGAGTAGAAAAGTAATTTCGCCCATAAATTTACCGTAAACTGATAATAATTTGCGACTCATTCTAACTTTATAATCTCATCTAACAGTTCAAAAATCGAAACAAAATAATGGTTTAACATTTTCGTTCGATTGTTGACATTTATTTGATGTGTTTTTACCAACGTTTGTTTAATTTTCGATTTTGAGCGATTATCAAGGGTCCTTGTGAAGGGCTTATGGATTAAAAATGCGTTCCAGGTAGGTAGGGGCATCTTGCATTTGAAAACATTTATTTGTTGCATATCTGGTTTCATTTCTTCTTTCTTCTGTTAATTACAGTAACAAATGCTTGAAGGTCATTCTTCTTTGGTGAAACGGTTTAAGTTTATATGTAGATATAATTTCCTTTTTAATTTAAAACACTTCTAAAGGTCTTTTGATAATGTATTTTATCCAAGATATTGATGAACTCATCGTGAGGTTTTTATCTATTTTTTTTCACTTGTGTCCAAAGCGAAGAAATATCATAAACATTAATTATTTCAGAAGTCGATGACAGACAACGACAGTGTCTACACGACGCTGACTAAATTGAAAATCTTTGTCCAGAGCATTTTAAATCTTTTAATATCAAGTGTGAACTCCATGAAACGTTTAACGAATATTTGGGGAAAGGCTTACAGGGGGGTGCTTACAACCAATAAAAGAAATAAATTAGATTCTAAGAATCAACGATAAATCTGGGAATCGGATTAATAACCCATTCATTGGTCCTTAGTCTTATGCTGTAAATGGACAACTTCTAATAAATAAATAAATATGTGTTGTTTCATATATTATTGTCAATAAAAATTTAAAAGAATCGTTTTGGAGTCGGAAATTAGGGGCTAAACTTTTTCCGATTCCGATACCAATCTCTATGTCTCCAAAAGTTCAAATTTTTCCGATTCCTGATTCTGATTCCGATTAATCATCCTAACAATAATACATACATATATATATATATATATATATATATATATATATATATATATATATATATATATATATATATATATAATATCCTACAATGGCTTGCATTAGATCAGATATATACGAGCATAAGGACTGAGATATTCACACGTATGTTATGTAAAGCAGATAACGTTAGTTACGAAATTGTTCCTTGTCCTGGTTCATCTACGTCATGCTTGTTATCAAGGCAGTGGCAGTTAGCAGTAAGTACAAGTGTACCCAACGTGATCAAGGTGTGTTCAACCAAATTTTATTTATTATCTAATCTACACATTCCGTGAAAAAATGACGGAAGGGGGGGGCGTATATTACAAGAGTAGATCTTTGTAAATATTTTTTTATATCTAAATAAAAGTACAGCTCACCAGTGCACTCTATTATCAAGCAATAAAATTCCAATTTTTTTATTTGTAAATTATTATCATTTCTGATGGCCTACAGCAAAAAAAAAACAGCTACCGTTTACTTTTTTCTTCGAATAGCGACGTATAATGAACTAGTATTAATTTTGTAGTTGGGCGAGATTTGCGCACTGTAATGACACGAATTAAGAAATGGGGTAAAAGCAACTTAATTATAGATAGTTGACCCGTAGGTTAAAACGCAGAGTAAGAAACTAGATGAATTAGACAGCAAAGATATATGGAAGGAAAATATAGCAGTGAGGTTTCGGTTGTCTGTCAAGTTGAGGAAGGAAACAAAGGTATTGAGCAATCCGTCTATGGGGCCATGCGGGATATATTGCCAATAATGTGAGTTTGTCGATTTGACGTGCGCGAGGCAGTTGACCAATAATACCGTAATAACTGAAGGGAAGCTTTGATAATCGCCACTCGCGAAATGCTCTGCAAGATCTCTATTCGCTGCGTCAATCATTTGTGTTAAGAAGTTAGTTAAATAATTTACTAGAAGTTAAGTTACTCTCTCTCTCTCTCTCTCTCTCTCTCTCTCTCTCTCTCTCTCTCTCTCTCTCTCTCTCTCGTGTGTGATCATGTTCTCTCCAGATTAAACTTAAACTAAAATCCTTATGAACATCTTACTCTACCGTTATGCGCGAGGAAACGTTTGTTTGTTTCCGCAAGCTACACCAAAGTGAATATTAGAGGCATAAAGAGGCCATACAGAAAAGACACAATGCAGCGACCACTACATAAAGAATCAAGACGAGGACGAATCACCAGACGAAACGCCAACAACAGTGACAATAGAACAAAAACGACGGCCAGTAATGAGTCCAGCCGGACGTGGTGAGGAGGATCCATCGACACCAAAACCAACATAGTCTAGGCCATTGTTCAGATGATGTGCTCCCTGTTGACAGAGGTATGATTTTCGTCCTGTGGAATTCTAGGAGGCCCACCCTCCCGGGAATCACTTCATTTTGAGAAGGGATTAGTTTATAGCTAATCACTTGAGGCGCACCTAACAGAGAATGTCAGCAAGGCTGACTAGGCACTTGTTGCAAGCTAGAATGCTCTTTCTCTAGGGCGCTAACTCTTACAATCACACTTACCGATCCTAATATCACATGTCCGAGCACTTAGCCGGGATTAACGGGTCGACTTAGTTGGATTGGCACTTTATTTTGTCATCAATCGAAATCTTAAAGCGAATTGACATTTCCTTTTCGCTCGGAAACTAATCTTAATCGAACACAATGAATTAATTCCCATTTTCGCTTGGTCGTTGCATTCAATCTATAATTCAGTTAACACAGATATACATCCATCCTGATACCTACTAGTGGATGTATATATTGTAATCAGTGCCCGTAGGTATTATAGCAATTAGCGAACGGCTTCAATCCGATACCCCTTGGCCTAGGGGTTGAATCTCCCCTGGTTAGCTACACCAATGAGGCACCAGGATTCCGCTACAGCGGTAGCTTCACAATATGCATTAGTCGTGATAAGTAAAAATAAAAAAACAATAATAAGCTATGTCTACTATTGCATAAAATATGCAGTAGGTTATTTAATATTAGAGAGGCGCGTCCGAAATTAATGTTTCTGTTCAAAGCACAATTGAAGCATGATATTTGACGTTTGCATCTTAAACAATATTTCTATCTCTACTATTATATAAAAGAAACTTTGCATGCGCGTATTTGTGGTTGAATTCGTTCTTTATGGACTCAAAAAATCTGGGTCGATTTTTATGAAGTTTCACACGAAGGTACTTTATATGCCTGGCAGTGTTCTTATATATATATATATATATATATATATATATATATATATATATATATATATATATATATGTGTGTATGTGTGTGTGTGTGTGTCTATTTTTATATATGTATATATATATATATATATAATGGCTTGTTTTTTAACATTAATTCAAGCCATATATTATATAAAAGCGAAAATGTGGGTGTGTTTGTGTGTGTGCATTTATTTGTATGTCCGCCCAAGTCTTTTTTAAGGGGCGCTCGGGGGAGGGGGTCACTAATTCTTACAACGTTTTATATACTTTCTAGATTATAATATCTCCAATTTACGAAACAAGATCGCCTGAATCTTTTATTATGTTACAAAATTCGCGCTGCGATTTCATTCCTCTATGGCGTTATGGTTGACCTAGAAAAGCAAACGTTGACGTTCGTGCTTTTTTAGCCGTTTAATTTCAACCGTTCTCACTTCTCTATCCTCTTAGCGTCCTGGAAAGGTACCAGGCTTTTTACCGACTTCGCCTCAACAATTCAGGTTCGAGCCTACCTGCCTACCAAAACTTTTTTCTTTTACATCTCCAAACACCCGGGCAACGCCGGGGCACCTCCGCTAGTTTAATATATACAGGGCAAAATGGGCGCGAAGGGCTTTTTGCATCGGGATTCTCGCATCAGTTAGATCCCGCCAGAAGTTTTCGCATACTTCCCAGATCGTAATATCTCAGATTCGCAAACGGACATCGTCTCTATTTTTTTTTTTTTTTTTTTATTTTTTTTAGAATCGGGTTAAACAAAATTCCCACCGTGCCGTCGTTTCCCATGGTGTTTTTTGTGTATTTTTCGTATGAATAAAGTGAAACTATTTGAACGCAATCGCCAAGCCTTTGGGCCGTGTAGTATCTGTTCTGTAATTGGTCCTTGGTCAATGTAAGAGAAACCCTTCATACTGAGACAATTACTATTTATTTGGATATTGCCAGAGTGCCCCCTTTTGGGGGAGCTGGTTATTCCTTCACATTAAAAACGACGTGGTGTCTAATTTACTTTCGTCGTAGGTTTTAAAACAACGCCATTTCTACAATGACTACGTTAAATGTAAACGCTTAAGACTTCCGGTCGCGTCATGGAGTAGCGATAAGATGTCAGATCTTTCACTTTCTTTTCCGCCTTCGCGTTACGGTCTCGAGCCTACTTCCACTTTTTCTTTTGCTCAACACATACCTACAAACACCCGGACAACGCCAGGTACCCAGGCTAGTTATATATAAAAATAATTTCATTAACTCAACAATAGGGGCTTTACAGTGCAATGTAGACTAACTGCATTGTGGATTAAATCATTTCGGGAAGGCACGTAAGCTTTCTCCCGATGCACGGCGATGGGTCATCAAACTAGAGTAGGCAATCAATTTCATCGATTTCGATGACAATAAAAATATGGGAGTTTGAAACATTCGTGGATCATCATTCAAGCTGTAAAAGTAAACATTATAAACAGAACGATTTAGTTCAATAACAATTGTGAATCTGGTTCCTAAACTTTAAATGGGTTACATTTAATCACGTTATTATTGAAAATGCAATCATGAGAAAAGCTGAAATAATAATGTTATTATTCTGAAAGCCATTCTTTGCATAGGGAGGGTGTTTAGTAACTAATATGTGCTTCAGCCTTACAATGTAATAAAAAATATATCGTAAAACATGAATCTAACTTGAAAAAAAACTATTTAAAAATTGCGCTATGGTATCATATGCATCCTAGATCAATATCTACTTAAAACTTGATGCTTATGCATTTTTGGTACTGCGCTATTTGTAATTAGTGTTATCACGTTAAATTTAACTTTCACGCTATTTTTTTATTCAATCGTAAGGTGGAAGAATGTTTACAAAATTTATTCAATCGTAATGTGGAAAGAATGTTTACAAAAGACCCTCTCCTCCCCAATATAAAAGTAATTACCCAAAATTGTACTTTGTATTGTTCAACGCTTTTAATTATAAATTATAAAATGGTACACATTTACTCATTATAAAATTTCATCTTGCATTATTTCTTTCTTTTTTTTTTTTTTTTTATTTTTGTAAATATGAAGAGAATCTTTCCACCCTTCATAAATTCTTAAAAAATTACCACTTTTAAAGGTTTTCGAGTGTGCTTAAAACGAAAATAACATTTTAAAAAATCCGGCATACAAGTACATTGCAAGATCTGAATAAATGTTAGGTTCTAAAAAGTGGGGGATCACTTTTCTATAATGATATAGCGCGAAATGAACAGCCACTTTCTGGCAACATTTATTTTTCGGAGGGGGGCGGGTGCCAACGTACACTGAACACAATTTAATGTGTTCAATGTACGCCCACTTTATTTGTTTTGTGGGTTGGTGCATGTCAAATCGATAATTATTGGCGGGGTTAGGGGGTGAACGGTCACTTAACACAATTTAACGTAAAATAAGCACCCCCCCTTCTTTTATTGTGGTAGATGCACGTCAAATCGATTATTAATGCTTGTTTGCCCCGCCCTAAAAAAAGGTGGGTGCTCAGTTTACGTGAACTTGTATTCATTGTATGCTGACCTCCGCCTCTAACTCCAACAAATAATGGTCATAAAGTGGGTGTTCATTGTACGTTAAATTATTATGTACAAGTGAACCCCTACTTTTTTTAAACCACCATTTTTTAAGTGACCTTTTGTTTTCAGCACCCCGCAAAATCTATAAAAGGGTTAATTTTAAAGGATCTCTCGAAGGTGGAAAGAATCTTCATATTTACTTCTTTTTTATTTGTTAAAGTATTATAGTATTATAATTATAATATATATATACAAGTATTATAATGGTGAATGCTCTGACGAACTGCAAGCACTTGTGTCCCCACGACGTGAACACCCTTGACAGACTCGACAGGCTGCAAAATCCCACCCCCACACTGTAGAGATCCCTAGATGTAAAAGATATTTCTACTCCAGTAGTTTCTTCCCCAGAACCGCTAGACTTTGGAATTCCATTCCAGGTCCCTGCTTCTCCAACTGTACTGACGTGCAGAAGTTCAAGTCCAACGTGAACCAACATCTTGCTGCCCAAATTCCTACATAGTACCCCAGTAGTTATTGCCCCTGTTAGTAGCCCCCTACACCAAAGTGGCAATGTGCCTTGTATGGGGTGAAAATGTAATTAAAAAAAATAAAAAATAAAATAATGTGTATGACCGTAGTAATATTCGAAAAAAAAACAGAAAAATGAAATACTACTGCGGTATCCTTATTACTAACCTAAAAGGTTCATTTAAAGTAAATAACTACATCTGAACATGGGAAATAATAGCGTGAATTAATTTTAGCCATTTAAAGTTCGTGAAGCATTTATAATATAAAAAAAAACTTTTAAACTAAAAATTCTAATTGGCAACTCGTAAACAAATAAGACGAAATGTTTATCTAAAGCGTCTGTAATAACTGTTTATTAAAAACGAATTACTGTCTCGTCATCTTTATTACTAAAGTAAAACATAATTAATAAGGATATGTCACTGTAAATTTATTACTGAAATAAAATATAAATAATAATTGTTTGTCATTGTAAATTAAATAAATGTAAACAGCAAGGAAAATATGAATCTCCAATTTCTATTTGATAAAATAGCACAGCGAATAATCAATGAATCAACTAATTTGTTTCCTAGTGATGTTAGTAAGATATGAACGAATAGTAATGATAATAATTTAAATGAAGTCCGGATAGATTTTTTTTCCGAGATTCAGAAATTTCTAATCAGGGTATTTAACGTGTAATAATTCTACTCAGGGAAGCCATGTTTGTTGTAATCTCTAGAATGTTCGTTTTTAAATGACGTTTCTTTCATTCCAGAATGACCGAATATGTAGATCTCAAACAACGAGATTTCGAGGGATGAGAAGAAAAAGAAATCAATATTTGTGTAAGATTAAAGATAAAACAGTGGGCGATATGCATGAATTCACAAGTTTGTTAATGACGAAGCAGACCCAGGAAAGGAGAAAAAAGTATAAATGCGCGCGGTATAGAATGGGGTCGTAAAAGGTCTTATCGAATATGGGGTAAAAGTTTGAGCTACTTTTTTCTGCACGTTATGATGATGATGATGATGATGAAGATGGCCCTCCTAGGTATAAATGTAAATGTTAATATTACGGAATATTGTGTCTGTAATGGAGTTCTATAGTTGTATAAATTATTGGCCAATAACGCAAACATAATAATTTTTTATGTGCAATCTGTTGGTGTAAACCTACGGTATTTTCATTCAGGGGGAAGGGGAATTGCGCTTCCTTTATTATAAGAAGAAAAAAGTAAATTGGAGGGTGGAAGAAGATAAAATATTATGTTATAATGACAATATTATTAATACCAATATAATAAAAGCATAATGAATATTAAATCTTTAAATATTAATTTAATTAATGCAAATAAACAAATATTATATGATTAGTATATTTTAAAAATAAATGTTAAGAGAGTGTTATTTTTTCAGGTGAAGTGAAATATACTAATCAATTTAACTAGTTTGTAAATAATTACAACATTTAATTGAATATATTTGTACATAATAATTACAGGTTGAAAATAATACATTTTTAGGGTAATATTCTCAAAATAATTGAAACAAAAAGTAGTAGTAATTAGTAGCTTCTTTCCGAGAACCGGAAGCTTGTGGAACTCTTTTCTTGCTGACTGTGCTTTTCCCCTCTACTTTTAACCGATATCTTTTTCACATCCTGTCTTTGTGATAATCATATTTTGGTCTTGTTACCTCCTTACGTTACGTGCCTTCACACCCTGTGTGAAACAATTTACATTATATATATATATATATATATATATATATATATATATATATATATATATATATATATATATATATATATATACTAGCTGTACCCGGCCACGCGTTACTGTTGCTCAGTTTCTTAAAATAGAACACATTCCTCAAGAAAAATTGCATTTTGTTCGTTTATTTACTTTTATTATTTTTTGCAATTTTTTTAATCAATAAAAGTCATTTTTTTCCCCCAAAAAGAAGATTAATTTTTTACCATAAATGGTTAGGTGAAAGATTTTTTTTTCAGGAAAACTTGCACTTTTTTTTTTAAAGAAATTTGGCAGTAAACGTTTCTCTTTTAAAACGGAATTTTTATTATAAAAAGAACAGATGAATGCTTTACATGAACACTGTAAATAGTTATGTGAATGTAGAGAAAAGTTTGATTCTTTTTTTCATGAGAATGTACAAATTATTTTCTTTTAACAGATGTTCAGAAAATAAACAGAAAAATACTTCCATCATTAATTATGCAGAAAAATAAATAAAATGTTGATTTAGTGTTTCAACATTATGCTTATAAATTACGATAAAACTTGCTGAGTATGCGCTGTTTTACGGTTGTTGTAAAAATGGAACGGAAACTTAAATATCACTCCGTTTTAATCTTTCTTAATTTTTTAATTGTGCCCCCCAAACGAATATAATCAAAACAGTAACATTCAACAATTGTACTTTATTTATATAAAACACAAAATATTTAAAAAAAAAAAAAAAAAAAAAAAGTTAATAACGAAAGGGAAATAATTCCATTTTTAAACGAAAAAGTCAGTTTGGTATATCTTTTTGTTATTTTTTACATAAGTCCAGCTTACCATTCACATTGGAAATGTCGACATTTATAGGTTGTCGGGTACGTTTACAACGAATAAACACTCCAATTTAGTAGATGTATCAGAATTTTTGTAGGAATTTTTGGCACCCCTATCACGAAACTGCGAATAAAATATAAAAAAACTCGTAATTTCTCTTTTAAAAGTGGGTTGTTTATTTTCTTTATGGATTATACTTCCAAAATAAACTATTAAAGTTGTTTTAAAAGTAATAGAAATATTCTTTTTATTTTTTAAAAAACAGTAATGAATTTTACGAACTCAATATTTTTCAATTTCTAAACTTTAAAAATCTATCAAAATTTTTCTATTGATTCTGTTTTTACGATATTTTCAGGATCAATGTGAAATTTTATGCTCTTTCCAATAAACCGAATGTAATATTTTAGACAAACGTGTTTTTTACATTCACATCCCCCCCATTTTCAAGTGTCTATTAAAAAGTAAATAATTAATTTACACACCAAAGTTTTATATATCACAAATGTAAGAGAAAAAGTCAATAAATAATATATTCAAATTTAAAACAAAAAAGTAGTGATTTTTAGAAATTTACCTGTAAAGTTCGAAGTTTTTTTTTTTTAAACCACGTTGTTTTTTTTTGTTTTTTTAATGAAACGTTGGTCCTTGCTCCTTTAATTGAAAAAGAATTGGGGCTTGAATTACATTTTTCGAGTAGTTATAAGCTTGGAAAGACAGGGGGTCGAATAATTCACGCCTCCCATTTTTAAATGTCTATTAAAAAGTAAATAATTAATTTACTCACCAAAGTGTTATATATCACAAATTGAAGAGAAAAGGTCAATAAATAATATATTCAAATTAAAAACAAAAAAGTAGTGTTTTTAGAAATTTACCTGTAAAGTCCGAAGTTTAAAACCTTTTTTTTAAACCAGGTTGTTTGTTTGGTTTTTTTTGGGGGGGGGGTTAATGAAACCTTGGTCCTTGCTCCTTTAGTTGAAAAAAAATTAGAGCTTGAGTTACAAAAAAAATGCCGGAAATAATTCTCTAATAGAGTAGATAAAGTTAGGACTTTATTTAAGTAGTATACTTAATATATACTATTACTGCAAGCTTGCCTGTATTGAAAATGCTTGCTTCTTGCTGGCAAATCAAACCACCTAATATTATGTTCAAGAACATTCGAAATATAATACAGTGCAAAGAAACAGTTACTCATGAAAACGAACCTCCTAAAGTAAAACCTTGAATAATTATCTTAACTCGAATGTAAATTAATATTAAGCCGACTTTACAAATTGATAATAGTTAATTATTGGATTTTGATTAATTATAAGATGAAACTCTAATGATTTAAACTCGATAGATAACGACAAACTTCCACCCATTAATATGGGAGGGGAGATTATCATCAAAAGTGTCCTGAATTGTTAACTTAGCACCGGACTTAATACTTAGATATAAATAAGTCACTTGTCCCCATTCCCCTCCTCCCCCCCCCCCCCGTTTTTTTTAATGGAGAGTAGATAATACAGTGGATGTGTTATCGGCAGCTCCAGTAACTCTCGCTTCTCCTATTTTGTCATTCAGTCCTCATTCAATGAGTGATTTTTCTGACAAAGAGTGAAGAAAAAGCTGCTTAAAGGTCGGTAGTACTTGGTGACCAGTAGTCTGAGATGTCGGAAATTTTTCTGTCTCTGTCTGTCCTTGTGACCATGTCACTAGTAAGGGTGCTGGAGGTAAACGTTTTGTCTGGGCTGACGTCATCCGCCTGATAGTCAGGGACCCGAACCTTGGATTAACCACTAAGGAGGCTATCCTATTAACAGGCGCAAAGTACTGAGACTACTGTATTGCCATTTGGTGAGTGGATCTGGACCATGCAGTGGTTTCTGGTGGGGACTCTCGATGTCATACTAGTGGGTAATTGTTACGGCTTTACCTTTTCGTGTGCTACAAAAAAAAATTTTCCTGTTTTTTTCCCTCTTACTTTCCCTCTCTGTACTGCTCTAACCAAGTATGCCGACCTATTCCACAAATCCCAAAACCTCAACATGAAATATCTCCAGAATAAAAACTCGATTAAACCTAGAACCCCATCTTCCAACGTAGACCCCTACTACCAGGTCTCCTTCTCCAACATCAGGGGTCTACGTTCCAACCTTCCAGAGGTTGAAACCCAATTACAGAAGATGAAACCGGACATATTATTTCTAAGTGAAACTGGAATAGGGCCGACCACTTCCCTAGATGAGTTCATAATTAACGGATACTCTAATTTAACAGCTAAATCTGACACCCAAGATCGCCATGGGCATGGAATATGTGCCTACATTAAGGATGGCTTCCCATGTGGAAGGGATATCTCTAGAGAAGATCCTAATTTACCCTATATGTGCTTCAGGGTTGCACTTGCTAACACCACTGCATTTATATTTGCCCTCTATAGGCCCCACAACAGCGGAGTTACTATCTTTAAGAGTATATCTGAGAAAATAGACCACATAATGTCTTCACATCCCTCGGCTAACATCCACATCTGTGGTGAGTTCAACGTCCATAACGTGGAATGGCTGACCCATTCAAATAAGACAGGTGATGAGGGGAGGTTTTGTCATGATTTTGCCATTGCTTATGACCTCACTCAGATTGTTCGCGAACCCACCCGTGTGCCCGATACACCCGGTCAACATGCAAGCCTCCTAGACCTTTTTCTTTCAACTTCCCCTGAGCTATGTTCATATTCCGTTCATTCTCCTCTAGGATCCTCCGACCACTCCGTCGTATCAGTTAAGATAAAAACGAAATGTAAGAAGCCCCCAGACGTACCCCTCCACCGTACTGTATACCGATACTCTATGGCTGACTGGGATAGCTTCCGTACATTCATATCTGATTTACCTCTGCACTCCATGTTTAAAAAGGAAGTGTCCTCTATAGTATCAGATCTGACCGAATGGTTAATTGTAGGCATAGACCAATTCATACCATCTAAAACATTCCAACAAAAACCTAACAGCCAGCCATGGTTCTCCCCAGAATGTGCTGCTGCTATCGCGCACAGAAATCACTTTTTCCATAGCTACCAACGTAATAGATGCACTGAGACTAAAGCTGCTTTCAGGTCTGCCAGCAACCACTGTCAAAGAGTAATAAAAAATGCAAGAGAGCTATATGCCCAGTCTGTTAAATCCAAGGTAGCTGATCAGCGGCTTGGATCCCACCAGTTTTGGCAAATAACAAATAGGATCCTGAACAGAAGTGTGCGTTCTATCCCAACCATTATCAATGGACCAGAGGTCATCTCGTCAGCGTCAGACAAGGCCAAACTATTTGCAAAGAACTTTGCAGCTAATTATACCCTATGCGACGAAGGCCATCAACTCCCCGTATTTTCTCCTATAACACAGAACAAGCTAGGTAACATACAAATATCCGTGCATGAGGTCGCCAAGCTAATAAAGAACCTAGATTCCAGTAAAGCAACTAGCCCTGATGGCATCCCAATTATAGTGTTAAAAAAGCTTCAACCAGAACTTGCTCCCATACTTACGAAACTATTTAAGCGCTGCCTTTAGGAGAAGTGCTTTCCGACTCCCTGGAAGACCTCATCAGTTTGCCCTGTATTTAAGAATTCAGCTGATAAGTCATCTCCCTCTCAGTACAGACCTATAAGTCTCCTGTGTGTTATGAGTAAGTTGCTGGAATCCATATTAAATAGAGAAATAGTCAACCACCTCAGCAGGAATAACCTTCTTAGTGACACACAATATGGTTTCCGCTCTGCAAGATCCACCGCAGATGTGCTGACGGTTATATCCCACAGGATTAGTGAATCTCTTGACAAAGGCTTCCTTTCTAGGGCAATTGCTCTTGACATATCAAAGGCCTTCGACAAGGTATGGCATAAGGGTCTACTTCACAAGATTTCCAGCTACGGTATAACTGGAAATGTTTTCTCAATCATTAAATCATTTCTCTCCGATAGGCTCATAAGAGTAGTGGTAGATGGACAAAAATCAGAGACCTGCAATATAAATGCTGGAGTCCCTCAGGGGTCAATCCTGTGCCCAACTCTCTTCCTGATCTACATCAATGACCTCCCTAAACACATACTTAAATCATTCGTTGACATCTATGCTGATGACACGACCATCTACGGCAACACATCAAAGGCTGTAAATGACAAAGTTCTCTCTGATTATCTCTCCTCTGATCTCGAGCGCGTGGTTCAGTGGGGGAAGACGTGGCTGGTTACCTTTAATGCATCCAAAACCAAACTCCTATCCTTACATCATCAACGCTCTGATCCCCAGCTGGCATCAATTGTGATGGATGGCTCTCGTCTGGGTGAGGCCCCGTGTTTTGACAAGCTTCTGGGTTTGACCTTTACTCCTGATCTGAAATGGAACACATACATCAAGTCTGTTGCCAAGGTCGCTGGAAAGATGGTGGGGTCCTTCTACCGCTCCAGAAGATATCTCACTACTTATGCAATTCTCTATCTATATAAAAGCCAAGTACGTCCAAGGATGGAATACTGCTGCCATATCTGGGCAGGAGCTGCTACAAACAGCCTATCCTGCCTTGACAGAGTACAAAATAGACTTCGTGGCTTAGTGGGGGATGCCCTTTTCTCTACCCTGCAACCTCTCTCCCACAGAAGAGACGTTGCGAGCCTATCCTTGTTTTATCGTTATTTCCATGGCAGGTGCTCGTCTGAACTCCAATCTCTGGTCCCCCCTCGCCAATCTTTCACGAAAAACACCCGTCTAGCTGATTCCACTGTGAAAAAATTCCCCCACTCTATATCTGTGCCTAAATCAAAACGCGGATTCCATGAACAAAGCTTCTTTCTTAGAACTGCGCGCCTGTGGAACTCTGTTCCGTCGGCCTGCTTCCCACCGGACTACAACTTGGATGTCTTCAAGTCCAACGTTAACAAATTCTTAATGAACCGCCCCCTTAAGTAAACACTTTATCAAATCTCCACACTAACATAATGTACTTGCAATAACCCTTATCCCTGAGTGGCTTCCGGGCCTTGATAAGTGGTGATCACTGTGTAAAAAAAAAAAAAAAGACGGGGTGGAATTATTCACTATTTTTCACGAAATGTCTGATACACCTACCAATCTACCCATGTTAGAACGGCTTTCGGAATAGACACCCCTAACCTTGCCAGTATTCCCGAAAAGCTATAAAAGTTCACGTGTCGAATGTGAACGATGAGTTGGACGTAATGTAAAAATGTACCAAATTTAAAAGGGAACGAAATTCAAATTTCCGTTCCATTTTTACAACAACCGTAAAGCAGAGCATTCTATGCAAATTTTACATAACTTACTGCATTAATGCTATTTTTTAAGCAAAAAAATATATATTTATGTTTGGCTATAAATTCCTAAACTCATTTCACCCTAAATAATTTAGGTGACTGAAATAGGAATCTAATTGAATCTTTTATTTCCTGATAGTATGTGAGAAATTTATTTTTCTTCGAATTCATTAATACGGACTTTAGGGGCTTTTTTCGGAATGTTCCTATAAAAAAAATTTTTATTGTTAAAAATTATGATGCTTTATTTATATAAAAAAGCAAAAATTAATTCTTGCGTTTTTTATTTACTACTGAAAACCATAACTTTAGTAAAGGTATTTTTTAATAAAAATAAAGCATTTTCACTAAGAGTTAAGTAAAAATAATTAGTTCATTATATTCTGCGATCATTATTTGATAAATACTGAAATTTTCATTAAAATTGGTTAATTTCCTGATTTTTAGTGAATTTTTAAGTAAAGGGAAGGGTCAAAATGTTTATACACTTTGAGCGTCGGCATTCATTGTATGTCCCTACCATTTGTCGATGAATATTTATAGCAAAGCGACCAAGTGCGGTTAATTTAAATCAAATTTCAATCACATGGTTACATTATCAATAATCATGTGATTAAACCCATTGAAAATTTACCGATATTGCTAACACATTATGTTTACATTAAGCCTGTGAGACCAAAATATCCTTTTCTGACATTTAAAAAAACCCGCGAGGTCAGGAGAAAGAAATGTCCAGAAAATCGCTAGATTTTTAACTTTTATCATCTGAAATTTTCAAAAATCGCTAATTCACCCCTCAAAAAAAACTCCATATTTTAACTTCCTACACTAAAAAAGTTATAAATATAGTATATTCAATATATAAAATGTCCCGTGTTTTCTTACTATATGTTTCTGGAATTATATTGAAGCGGTTAGCTCCCCAGAAGGCTTATATATTTTATCAGCTAGTTTTACCTGTTTTTTTTTCAGAGAGGGTTTTTTTTTGTTTTTGTTTTTTTGTTTTTTTGCAAGAAACAAATCATAAACTCAAACTTTTTATAATAAAAGTTAAATTGAAATATACTGCAAATTAAACATCACAATAATGGTGCAACATATTTTGAAATTAGAAAAATCAAAATCAAAAAAACTTTGTTTTAGCATGTTAAAAGTATTTAGGTTGGTAGATAATTAAATTCTACTGTATTGGTATAAGTTTCTTTTTTTTTTGCTGTTGTTTCTTGCTTTTTACAATTTTCGATTAAATACTTCTAAATTAAGCGGGATTGCTTAGATCATATTTTAAAATAAACTTCGGAGGTTGGAATATGTACTTGGAAAAATCGATTTTATAGCGAGATTTAAGAATGGTTAGCCGAAAAAAAGGCGAAAAACAAAACAAATAATCAATAAATAATTGTTACCAAAGGCAATAAATGCTACTTTTTTTTACTTACATGAATGAGTTTATTTTATTTTTTAAAGTATTTTCAAGCGCTTTTCTTTATTTTTTTAATCTAAAATTGTGGGTGTGTGGGTGCGAAATATCTCCAGATTTTCTAGAATTTCCCGCTAGATTGCAAACGAAATCTCCAGATCTAGCAGGAAAACCGCTAAATTGGAAACACTGGTCACGTGACAGGAAGTGGTAATAAATAATTGTCCCTAAATAAAAAGAAATGGCCTATTGGTACAAAGAAAACCACCTAATTATCATAGAAAAATTAAGTATAATGTTATAATTAAAAAGAAATATATAAAAACACACATGGATATAGTAAACATATTATACCAAAACGTGGAAGCCAACCGTCCAGTGGTTTTTTAGACTATTAATTGCGAACGAACCAAGAGTTACATTTATATATATATATATATATATATATATATATATATATATATATATATATATATATATATAGTAAGTCATTTAATCACCTGCAATAACTGCATCAACTTGGTCTCTCGAATTCGCAATAGTCCTAATTTTAATTCAAGGGATCATCAGTTGTTTACCATGTTCCGGGGATTTAAAAACAAAACAGTGATTATCATTTCTTACACTAATGATTGAGGAAGAATTAAACACTAGTGTATGTGGGTATAAAAATAATTATCATTTATTTTAAAAATATTATAGTTATAACGCCCGTTTAAGACATCAAAATTGAACCTCCATTAGGGAATAAGAAGAAGCAATCAACTTTAGCGAAAATGTCTCCTTTACACTTGGTCGTTGAATACTCTCTCAGCTTTTTACTATGAATGCCCGGCAACATGGCGTTTCTAAGCACTTAATTTCTTTTATCTTCTTGTGCTAATTGTCGGTGGTCTTAAGGTAAATATCAAATTAAAGGTGGATTTGTGTCTCGGTTCGTATATCACGACCGGCGGTACTTATCACTTCCTAAATCGATTATTGGATAAGCCTGAGGGATTAGTATTTAACGTCAATCTTTTTATTCGGGACCTTCTTTTCTCTGATTGTCATCTTTCAAGTGAGTTTTTAATGTTTTGGATTTACTGTTCTTGTTATCTTTTTAAGCAACATTCTTTTAGTTTGTCTATGAATACTGTGTCGGTTTTTACTAATATTTGATCGTCTCTGACAAGCAACCATACACTATAGACAATGTTTTTCATTATGAGCTGCTAAACATCCGTAAGATAGAACATACAAAAATATGAGCATTTACGAAAAAAATATATAAAAAATAGTAGTGGTCTGATTATTTTCGTTTGAATGCAATTACCGCAATATATATATATATATATATATATATATATATATATATATATATATATATATATATATATATCGAACGAATGAAAAAACAAAACTAGTGTCTGTAGGTATTTAATAATTATTATAGTAAATAATTATGTCAGCCCCTTAAAGAAACTCGTTTCTTATCGTTGAGCATTTTCAGATAAAATAAAAGTCGGTCAATTTAGCTCTTGTGCAGATCATCATATAATGATTAGATCACTCTGACAGACGTTAAAAACATTTAAAAAAATAAATTTTTAAATTTCAACAGTATTTCTCGCGGTTAACGGCGGCTGAATGGATTAGGTCATTGTTCCTATTTACAATGCCTCCCCACGGGACAAAGTTAGACACCAGGGTCGTTTTTTAATGTGGAGAAAAGGAACAAAAATAAAAATTGTCTCAGTCGTGAAGGATTTCTCCTCCACTGACAGAGAACAAGAAATTGAAGTGCAGCATCTGAAGAACAGATGGTATTTATTTGCTCCCCCACCGAGCAAATTAGGCACAAGGCCGATTTTTAATGTGAGGAGTGAAGGGGAAATGGGGACCAACTCCCCGGGGAGTAGGGGAGTTGGATAGTGACACTTGGTATGAAGCGTTGCCCCTACATTGACCAAGGTCTTATATGTGAGGTTGCCCACACATATGGTCTTTGCTTGCAGTATCTGCCGGAACAGATGGTATTTATTTGCTCCCCCACCGAGCAAATTAGGCACAAGGCCAATTTTTAATGCGAGGAGTGAAGGGAGGGGGAAGGGAAAAAGGGAACCAGCTCCCGAGAGGTGGGAAATGGGAGCTGGTTAAAGGTCAGGCATGTGGGGTTGCCCCCACATCTGGTCTTTGCTAGTCTTAGCTAGTCATAGCTTGCAGTATCTGCCGGAACAGATGGTATTTATTTGCTCCCCCACCGAGCAAATTAGGCACAAGGCCGATTTTTAATGTGAGGAGTGAAGGGAGGGGGAAGGGAAAAAGGGGACCAGCTCCCGAGAGGTGGGAAATGGGAGCTGGTTAAAGGTCAGGTATGTGGGGTTGCCCCCACATCTGGTCTTTGCTTGCAGTATCTGCCGGAACAGATGGTATTTATTTGCTCCCCCACCGAGCAAATTAGGCACAAGGCCGATTTTTAATGTGAGGAGTGAAGGGGAAATGGGGGCCAACTCCCCGGGGAGTAGGGGAGTTGGATAGTGACAATTGGTATGAAGGGTTGCCCCTACATTGACCAAGGTCTTATATGTGAGGTTGCCCACACATACGGTCTTTGCTTGCATATATCTGCCGGAACAGATGGTGTTTATTTGCTCCCCCACCGAGCAAATTAGGCACAAGGCCGATTTTTAATGTGAGGAGTGAAGGGAGGGGGAAGGGAAAAAGGGGACCAGCTCCCGAGAGGTGGGAAATGGGAGCTGGTTAATGGTCAGGCATGTGGGGTTGCCCCCACATCTGGTCTTTGCTAGTCATAGCTTGCAGCATCTGCCGGAACAGATGGTATTTATTTGCTCCCCCACCGAGCAAATTAGGCACAAGGCCAATTTTTAATGTGAGGAGTGAAGGGAGAGGGAAGGGGAAAAGGGGACCAGCTCCAGAGAGGTGGGAAATGGGAGCTGGTTAAAGGTCAGGCATGTGGGGTTGCCCCCACATCTGGTCTTTGCTAGTCATAGCTAGTCATAGCTAGTCATAGCTTGCAGCATCTGCCGGAACAGATGGTATTTATTTGCTCCCCCACCGAGCAAATTAGGCACAAGGCCGATTTTTAATGTGAGGAGTGAAGGGAGGGGGAAGGGAAAAAGGGGACCAGCTCCCGAGAGGTGGGAAATGGGAGCTGGTTAATGGTCAGGCATGTGGGGTTGCCCCCACATCTGGTCTTTGCTAGTCATAGCTAGTCCTAGCTAGTCATAGCTTGCAGTATCTGCCGGAACAGATGGTATTTATTTGCTCCCCCACCGAGCAAATTAGGCACAAGGCCGATTTTTAATGTAAGGAGTGAAGGGAGGGGGAAGGGGAAAAGGGGACCAGCTCCCGAGAGGTGGGAAATGGGAACTGGTTAAAGGTCAGGCATGTGGGGTTGCCCCCACATCTGGTCTTTGCTAGTCATAGCTAGTCCTAGCTAGTCATAGCTTGCAGTATCTGCCGGAACAGATGGTATTTATTTGCTCCCCCACCGAGCAAATTAGGCACAAGGCCAATTTTTAATGTGAGGAGTGAAGGGAGGGGGAAGGGAAAGGGGGGATCAGCTCCCGAGAGGTGGGAAATGGGAGCTGATTAAAGGTCAGGCATGTGGGGTTGCCCCCACATCTGGTCTTTGCTAGTCATAGCTAGTCATAGCTTGCAGTATCTGTCGGAACAGATGGTATTTATTTGCTCCCTCACTGAGCAAATTAAGCACAAGGCCGTTTTTAATGTGAGGTAAAAACCAGCTCCCCTAAAAGGGGTCACTCTGGTTACCAAAAATAATAATTGTCCCAGTATAGAGGGTTTCCCCTCCATTGACTGGTACAAATTATCTTAAGTGCAGTATCTGCCGGAACAGATGGTATTTATTTGCTCCCCCACCGAGCAAATTAGGCACAAGGCCAATTTTTAATGTGAGGAGTGAAGGGAGGGGGAAGAGAAAAAGGGGACCAGCTCCCGAGAGGTGGGAAATGGGAGCTGGTTAATGGTCAGGCATGTGGGGTTGCCCCCACATCTGGTCTTTGCTAGTCATAGCTAGTCATAGCTAGTCATAGCTTGCAGTATCTGCCGGAACAGATACTACACTTTGATGGTGTTTATTTGCTCCCCCACTGAGCAAATTAGGCACAAGGCCGTTTTTAATGTGAGGTAAAAACCAGCTCCCCTAAAAGTATGCAAAAAGGGGGCACTCTGGTTACCAAAAATAATAATTGTCCCAGTATAGAGGGTTTCCCCTCCATTGACTGGTACAAATTATCTTAAGTGCAGTATCTGCCGGAACAGATGGTATTTATTTGCTCCCCCACCGAGCAAATTAGGCACAAGGCCGATTTTTAATGTGAGGAGTGAAGGGAGGGGGAAGGGGACCAGCTCCCGAGAGGTGGGAAATGGGAGCTGGTTAAAAGTCAGGCATGTGGGGTTGCCCCCACATCTGGTCTTTGCTAGTCATAGCTAGTCATAGCTTGCAGCATCTGCCGGAACAGATGGTATTTATTTGCTCCCCCACTGAGCAAATTAGGCACAAGGCCATTTTTAATGTGAGGTAAAAAACCAGCTCCCCTAAAAGTAGGCAAAAAGAGGGCACTCTGGTTACCAAAAATAATAATTGTCCCAGTATAGAGGGTTTCCCCTCCATTGACTGGTACAAATTATCTTAAGTGCAGCATCTGTCGGAACAGATACTACACTTTGATCTTGTCCCGAAGGCCAATGTCTACACTGTTTTATTAGGTCATTGTTAATGAAGCAAGAGATTGCTTCTGTCGCCGGGTGCTAATCTATCGACTTGTGTTAATCGTGACAACCTGCACTGATGATTCGTGAAAGGATGAAACACTAGTGTCTGTAAGTACTTAGTAATTATTATAGTAAATAATCATACATATATATATATATATGTATATATATATATATATATATATATATATATATATATATATATATATATATATATAGAGAGAGAGAGAGAGAGAGAGAGAGAGAGAGAGAGAGAGAGAGTAAAAGAAAAAAAGGATAGAATGTCAATAACCTACATTACCTGAATTACATAACAGACATTCAAATATCAAGGACAGGGGATTGGCGTGCATATACCCTCGGTATTCGCACGCATGTTATGTAATGCAGATAACATGAATTACGGAATTGTTCCGTGTCCTGGTTCATTTACGTCCCACTTGTTATCAGTAAGGCAGTGGCAGTTATAATCTAGTACAACTGTACCCAAACTGATTAAGCTCGGCTTCGGTCAAATATTATTTATTATCTAATCTACACCTTCCGTCAAAAATGACCGAAAAAATACCTTCCACAAGTTCGCCTAACCATAGTATTATGCGAGTAATTTAAGTTTTTATATATAAAATACTAGCTTGGGTGCTCGGCGTTACCCAGGTGTTTGGAGGTGTGTGTTAAGCCAAAAAAAAAGTGGTAGTAGGCATGCAGGCTCGAACCCGTACCGCGAAGGAGGAAAAAAACATGAAAAAAATAACGTTATGTCTTTGCTGTTGCACCTATCGCCAAACCAGAAGTGACGAAGGCTAGTCAATCGAAAAGAGGGGATTACTTTCGAAAATATCAACGAAAAATGTATCCCATTATACGGAAAAGTGCCTAGTTGAGGGTGAAGGAATTAATGTTTTTAGCCAATTTTTCGATAATTGTCCTCCGAAGTGTCGATATCGATCTCCTGAAAATCTGTTACTTCTGTCGATACTGATCCCGTGAAAATCCATCACCTCTGTCGAATGTTTTAAGCATACATACATACATGCATACATACATGATGATTGCAACGTCTTGTCAGACGAGTGCCACTCCCTCAGACATTTAAAATCCGTGAGCCCAAATGCCTGAGGGAGTATCTATACAAATATGATGTTACAGAGTCTTAGCTTTGTACGACAGCTAAGTCTCTCTCTCTCTCTCTCGGTTCAAAATGTTGAGATCCAACAACAAGCAAGAGCAAGATAGCCAGCAACAAATTAAACTGCAGACCAGCTTAATGCGGGTAATGGTCTTCCGATTTATGGTTTTTTAAATCAGAGATTTGCTTCTCCTAGAAAGGTTGCCTTCAACACGGCTTACAGGAGCCCTCTCCACCCCAATACACATACACACACACACAAATATACACGGTGCTAGTTGGCCGTTGACCCAGAAAAGGAGTTCATTCGCCATACACTTAAACAGACAGGTGATATTTATATCATAGATTTAGATTATTAGTAGTAGTAGTATTATTATTATTATCATCCTTTCTGATGACACATAGTAAAAAAACGAACACTGATGACATTTTTTATTTAGAATAAAGGATTCATTTCAGATGAATAGCTGTTTGCTTTCATGTCTTCCTTCAACACTTGAATAAACTTGTCAGGAGACTAGAAAAATCTGCGTTTTTACTCAGTAACGTTTGTTTGACAGAAATTACTTATCTTTATTTTTATACTAATACATACACATTGATCGTTATTATATAATGAATGGTAAAATATTTAAAATATTTATTTTTAGGTTAAATTTGTATTATCTCCGTATTTTTTTTTCTAATTTTCTTATCGTTTGGTTCTGGCTGGAGATTAGACATCGTACTGGATGCCACACATTCACCCTCTATCTTTTATATTTTAACTGAGAGATTTATTCAAGATTCTAACCGTCCCATAAATTAAATTTTTTCTATCACTTGTGCATTCGGTTCACCAGGTATATTTGTCAGGTAGTTTGATTTTTTTTTTGTTTTTTGTTGTTTTTTATTATTATTCCTTCTAATGAGCCCGGTTGTTCCTATAATTACTGCAATTGTAGAGATCTTCCTAAGATTCCAATTTCTTTTCATGTTGTACACAAGACATATGTATTTCGTTATCATTTCTGACTCAGCCTTTTTAACCCAGCATCATCAGCTGTAGTATTTACATACTCATAGCGAATGATGTATAACTTATTTCCAACTGTACTTTTTATAGTATATGTTTCCATGACTTACTGCTGAATTCGATATTACAAACTCTGTTGTGCTGTATTTTATAGTAGCTGTCCCCTCACAGAACTTCACAGTTGGATGCCAAGTGGCTCATACTGTTTACTTCTGTGTTGCAGAACTAATGATTGTTATTGCTTAGACCACTATTATTCTTCAAACATTGATCATTGAGCTTTGATCTTAGGCCGCCGTTATAATCCTCTCCTGACCATAGTGGGGGAGGAGACTACATTTCCAGGCAGTACATTATATGTATTATTATCCCAGAAAACGCTGGATGACCGAGTTGGAACGAAAGTAGTATCGATTGCCAATGTTAATCTAATAGAAAATATTTCAATAATGAAAAACGCTGCATGAGCAAAAAATGTAGATATTTATAATGAAAAATTTAGACATTTTTAACCATAAAAGATAATATTAATAAGCAACCAGGAATTCTAAAACAATGACAACATTCTGCTCTCTCTCTCTTTCTCTCTCTCTCTCTCTCTCTCTTTCTCTCTCTCTCTCTCTCTCTCTCTCTCGCGCGCGCGCTTTTTTCATTAACACGACAGAAAACGAGATCAGTTGGATTTGGGATGCCAATTCACGATGCTTCTTCAGATGTTAAAATAAAAGAACTTTCGTTTTATATTGCAGAAAAAAAACGTATGTCATTCGCTTATTGTAAACAACGTACAATTCTCGCACTAAAAGATAATTAATCCTCAGGAGGAAATTAATGACAAATAATGACGTCGTAAATTTGAAGAGAAGTTATGTGAAGAAAACGTGTCACACGACACATACATCCTTTATTTAAAAGAGATTTGTCTTGTTATATATATATATATATATATATATATATATATATATATATATATATATATGCATAGAGAGAGAGAGAAAGAAAGAAAGAGAGAGAGGGAGAGAGAGGGGGAGAGAAATATTATTAAAGAGACCAGAAAGCTTCTGTTAGATTATATTTTTTTATTATTTCCGTTTCTCTTGTTAGCTTTTTTGTGTTGAAGTCGAAATTGGTTACGTAGATCCCATAAGTATTGCTTGTAACATTTTCACCGGTTCGGACTGACATCTTCAGGGGAAGTAACTTGAACATTGATGAGAGAGACGGACAGTTGAAAGTTTTAGTAGTAGCAAATAAGTGTCAGCGGTTGCTAGATTCGGTATGGGGCATGGATGAGCCAGTTTTTAGGGTCAGTAATTGAAATAGTGGGGCCATGGTGAATCAAGGTTATGATAAGTATTTTAAGATCTTTTAACTTTTATTTAAGCTAACTGCCTTGAGTATGGGTTTAAGCATTTGATATATATATATGGCTTCTAGTATTCTTATTTTTAATGTTTGTTTCATGATGTATTATCTCTGACTTCAGAAGGAGTATAGCTGTGTTTTATTTTTGGGAGATATTGGAAGATTTTGCTAGTCCAGTGAAGGAGAACAACTATATGTGTCTCTGTTTGGATTTGAAACCAATGGTACTGATATATATATATATATATATATATATATATATATATATATAAAGAGAGAGAGATAGATAGATAGATGGATAGATAGATATTATTCTAGGTTAATATTTTTAGAGGTGGAACAACCAATTCATGTAATACGGTTCATACAAAAGTGTTCAATATTGAAGTAGAGCAAGATATTTTTAGTATTTTTATTTATTTTATATTAGTATTTATATGTCGCTACACATTCATGAGCATGTTTATAAGTAACTGGAGACCTCTTTAGGAGATGCTGCTTATATCAAAATATAGTCCGTAATAAAAACCGAGAAAAAGTTTTCAGCAGATCTTTATCAAGAGGGCAATCACATTTATTCTTTTGAGCTCAAATCAAATTAAAAGGCTTGATCCATGTTCAAATAACCTACATCTAAAATTTCAAGTGTTTAGACCAAAAATTGGCGGAGGAATCTGGTAGAGTTTTTAACGGTCAAATCATTGAACTTTGACCCCTTCACAGCCAAATATCTGACCGAACACAGATTAAAAAGATTTTTCCTAAATCTCAATACCCCTTATGTCAAATATTGAGTCTGTAGACTGAAAATTGAAACAATAGTTGTGTACGAAAATGTACACACAGAGACACACGCAGACAATTTCACTTTTATAGATATACTAGCATTTCAGTCCGGCGTTGCCCGGGTATTTGGATGTGTATGTTGAGCAAAAAAAAAAAAGGTAGTAGGAAGGCAGGCTCGAACCCGTACCGCAAAGGAGGAAAAGAACGGGGTAAAACCTAACGTTTATGCTGTTACGACCACCGCCAAACCGGAAGCGACATTTTTTTAATTAAGGTTAGACAATCTAAAGGAGTAGATAACTTTTAAAAATATCGGCGAAAAAAGTGACCCCCCCCCCCTCTGTAGAAAAGTGCCTAGTTGAAGGGGAAGACATTACTGTTTTTTGCCAATTTTTCGATATTTGTCGTATGAAAGGTCGAACTTTAAAACGATACTGATCTTGGTAAAATCCGTCGCCTCTATTGAAAGTTTAAGGCAGACATGCAAACAGACATACATACATACATTCATATATTGTTAATTAAAAAATTTCGACCCAAACTGATGAAAAAGCTTGCCCTATCTCTGAATACCCGTTGTGTAAAATTTGTGTAAAATTTCAAATATTTAGAACAGAAATTGTCTGAGTAATTTGGAAGAGACCGCAGAGGTCAATTTTTTTTTAACTTAGACTCCTATTATGAGCCCTGAAAATGTATTGTTCTGGGCTCAAATCAAGTTATTAAGTTAGATCCATGTCCAATGAACTTATATCTAAAATTTCAAGTGCGTAGACACAAAATTGTCGGAGGAGTTTGGTACAGTTCTCAAAGGTCAAATCGTTGAACTTTGACCCCTTAATCGCCAAACTTCTGGCTAAAAACCGATCACATCGATTTTCCCAAATCTCAGTATCCTGTATATCAAATTTAGAGTCTGTAGACTAAAAATTGACAGAGTTATTGCGTAGGGAAATGTACACAGACACACACACATACAGACACACACACACACACAGACACGTTCACTTTTATATATATAGAAATATATATATATATATATATACATATCTTAAAAGATGAGGAATAAAAGTTTAAAGTTACATAGAACTCGATTGTATCATCAGATCAATAAGGTATATATATATATATATATATATATATAGAGAGAGAGAGAGAGAGAGAGAGAGAGAGATATGAATATATACATACATATAGATAGATAGATAGTGTATATTTATACACACACACACACACACACACACACACACACACACATATATATATATATATATATATATATATATATATATATATATATATATATATATATATATATGAGAATAATGGAAATAGTATTCGGACATAATAGAGAAATAAATAGGAACAAACCGAGTTATGTGTTCATCAACGTTTCGTCTTTATATATATATATATATATATATATATATATATATATATATATATATGTGTGTGTGTGTGTGTGTGTGTGTGTGTGTGTATATATATACTAGCATTTCAGCCCGGCGTTGCCCGGGTGTTTGGAGGTGTATGTTGAGAAAAAAAAAAAGAAAAAGCGGTCAATTTTTTTAAACTTTGACCCCTATTATGTCCCCTTAACATTTATTGTTTTGGACTCAAATCAAGTTATTAAGTTATATCCATGTCCAAGGAACCTATATCTAAAATTTCAAGTGTTTAGACCCACAATTGGCGGAGGAGTTTGGTAGAATTCTCAAAGGTCAAATCGTTGAACTTTGACCCCTTGCTCGGGTGTTTGGAGGTGTATGCTGTGCAAAAAAAGCAAAAAAAACAAAAAAAAATGGTTAATTTTTTAAAACTTTCACCCCTATTACTACCCCTTAAAATTTATTGTTTCGGGCTCAAATAACTTTATTAAGTTAGATCCATGTTCAAGGAACCTATATCTAAAATTTCAAGTGTCTAGACCCAAAATTGTCGGAGGAGTTTGGTAGAGTTCTTAAAGGTCAAATCGTTGAAATTTGACCCCTTAACAGTCAAATTTCTGGCTGACACCCGTCACATCGATTTTCCCAAATCTCAGTACCCGGTATTTCAAATTTCGAGTCTATAGACTAAAAATTGACAGTTATTGCGTAGGGAAATGTACACAGACAGACAGGCACACAGACACACAGACAGACAGACAGACAGACACGTTCACTTTTATAGATATATAGACTAGCAGTTCAGTCCGGCTTTGCTCGGACCCTATGTACTGTTCATAACTTTATGTGCATATATATATATATATATATATATATATATATATATATATATATATATATATATATATATACTGGCAAAAGTACCCGTCGTTGACTGGGTTCAAAACCAGCCTACAGAAAATGGACTGATTTATGAAAGTATGATAGGTTATGAAAAGGAAGGGTTGTAAAAAAATAGCTTCGAATTTAATCCAAAGCAAAATATGATGAAAGTAAAAATAAAATAAATAAATCCCATAATTTATTATACCATACCTGTTCACACTGAAACACTTATCACAATATTCTGTGGATCTATATTAAAAAACCTTGTTAAACTTTGTGACATATTTCCATTCTATCGAGGTCAGGTGCGAACGAACACCCCATAATTTTATTATACCATATTTCTTCAAACAGAAACATAATTATCAAAGTATACTTACGCAGATAGATATGAAAAGTCTTTATTAAAGTTTGTGCCTATTTCCATTCTATGGAGGCCAGGCGCGAACGCAAACCCCACAATTTTATTATACCATCCCTATTTAAGTTAAAACATACTTATCAAAGTATTCGTATGTACATCTATATCAGAAATACGTGTAAACGTTTTTTTTTTATTTTTAAATTTTTTATTTCCATACTTTGTGGACCAGGCGCGAAAGCAGACCCCACGATTATAATGAACCACTGTTCTGCCAGATCAAACATACCCATTCCTGTGTCTCGATACATCTTCTATCATTTTATGTAATCAGTTTTTAAAAATAGTCAACCATATAGGAGCCTATTCGTGACCACACACACACACACACACACACACACACATTCAGCTTTATATTATATATATATATATATATATATATATATATATAAAGGTAGTCACATGATATTCAAAATTAAAATAAATGAACAGCATTTTAATAAGTGAAAAAGATCAGGAAAATAAAAGGAAAGAAAGAAAAATATATAAAAAGTATATATAAACAAGAGAAAATGAATAATAATAATAATAATAATAATAATAATAATAATAATAATAATAATAATTATAATATAAATAATAATAATAATATTAATGATAATAATAATATTAATAATAATATTAATAATAGCATTAATGATAATAATAATATTACTAATAATATTAATGATGATGATAATATAATAATAATATAATTAATAATAATATTAATAATAATATTAATGATAATTATAATAATATTTAATAATGATATTAATAATATTAATGATATTAATAATAATATTAATAATAATATGATATTAATAATATTAATGATAATAATAATAGTAATAATAATAATAGTAATAATAATACTATTAATAATAATATTAATAATAATATTAATATTAATAATAACATTAATGATAGTGATAATATTAATAATGATATTTAAAAAATAATATTAAAAATAATAATAGTAATAATATTAATAATTATAATATTAATAATAATAATAATGTTAATAATATAATAATAATGATAATAATAATGATAATAATGATGATAATAATAATGATGATAACAATACACTAGCAGTGTCAGAAATTTCGTGAAAATAGTGAATAATTCCACCCCATCTTTCCAAGCTTATAACTCCTCGAAAAATGTAATTCAAGC
>NC_136484.1:106676194-106748694 GCF_053919585.1 Euprymna scolopes
GCAGCTATTGCATTTCAGTTTTTTGAAAACTGCATGACAGCAATAACCTGCTAAGTATAATATAACAAGAAGTAGTTCCTTGCATTGATTAACATCATCTTCTGTTACATCTATGTTAAATATATAAATATGTAACTCTTGCTCCCTTGTCATTCCATCCTAGATAAATTTCTTTTAAATTTTTCAATTCAATAGTTCGATTATTAATTGGTAAGCTCAATTTTAAAACTGACAACATTCTGATTTTTTTTTTCACATTCATACACCTGACTTATCGATATATTATACTGATCTCCACTAAGTTGTCGATACTGGCCAAACCTTGCCTCAAGGTTATCTGTCTGAAACTTTCCTGGTAATATATACACCATGTTCAGTACATTTATACAATATTTAGTCAATTCTAAAATTGCGTATGTAGTATGGTGCAAAGCAGTATATGTTTTCTTTGTTAACTTACCAGTTCTTCCAGGAATGCTATTCCAAGTTTCTAACCAGTCACAGAACACATTTAGGAAACTATAATTATCACTATTTAATGTAAGTGGATTAGCATATTTATTACGAAGTCGACAACCATTACATGATGTTTTCACATTCAGTATTGTCCATCAAATATGAAATATTTGAATGTATTCTGCGATTTCCGCATAATTTGGCAAGCATTCCTGTTTTCCTAAGGTTAGCCAACCTTGAATAGTGTATTCGTTGAAAATTTGTAAAACCAAATTAACATTTTGCCTTTCAAAAGCAGTCGGAGAAAGAGCTTTTGAAGTCAACTTATAGCAATATTTCACAAGTGATTGAGATTCTAGGGCATAAAGTTTATGTAAACTAGAAAATGGAGCATTTTGGATGTTATCTAATTCATGATCTCGATTATAACAAAACTTTGGGAACATCATGCATTTACGTTCATATTTTTGGCCAAGCCAATTATTTCTAATGCATTTTAATATATGCACTGAGTCGAATAAAAAGAAAAGAAGGCTAGACGTTCTAACTGGATGCGGATATACAATTGAAAGCTTTGATGGGATACAAAAGAAAGCCATAGCTTTTTTATTTATTGCATTATTATCTGTTACAACAGATAATACCTTAAACCCTATATCTTCTAAGCCAATTATTACACATTTAATCATGTCAAATAAGTTATCAGCTAGAAGACATTTAGTTGGCATAACATGCACAACATCCTTATATTGTGAGAATACACTGCTAAGCATAAAAGCAAATGCACTTGTGGCAGGTTCATTGCTGTTGTTAGCTAAGCCAACAATATTGCCACCTTTATAATCAAGATAAGGTTTGAGATGTATTTCATCAACAAGTAAAGATACTGTGATGTGATTCTGCATTAGTAACTTGAACTTACTTTTAATATACATGAGAAAATTGTTATCATGTTATTCAATGACAGGATTCATAGAAGTTGATAAGGTTAAACTTCGAATGGTTGAATAGCATGATAAAATTACATTTTTAGTGTCTCTTAACAGTCTGTTTCCTCTAGGGGAGCAGTTATATAATAAGGAAGAAAATACCATTATTTCACTCGAATAATTTACCTTATTCATTTTCATTATGTTAATTTGTTCATATATGAACTTAATGGCATTAAAATATTTAAATGATTCATCTTGCACTAATAGCAAAAATGATAAGATTAATTTTAATAAAAAACTTATATTAGAAGTTTTCATTTCTTGTTCTTCGATGTCCATTTTTTTTTCATTTTTTCCATCAAAATCTGCAGAGTATTTTCCTCTGTTACATGCTTAGGAATTCTATACTCCCCTATAGAACTCATTTCCACATCAGTACAGAATACTCTAACGACCAAGTCCGGTTCAATCACCATAGACATTTTTATTTTGGGGCATGGGCATCTTTTTATATGGCATATAATAATGGTATTGTCTTGCCTAATAGAAGTTCAATAATTTTTATTTATAAACGGTAATATTTTTTTTCATAATCATCAATATTATGGAAAGTTTTACGTTTCCGTAACTCTAACTCGTCAGCAACACTTTCACATAATGCACGCTTAAGAGCAGAATTTTCTAAACGCATTTTTTTTTTTTTTTTGCGTTAGGAGACTCTCTAAAAGTGGTTGATGACGATAAATAGGAGGGGCAATTGGTAGTAGTCGATGAATAGCACCATCCTTAAGATAGGGATTTTTTAATTTAACACTAATTGTCTTTCCAGTCCTTTCATCAAATGCAGATGGCTCTCGCTGTATGTCTTCAGGTCGAAAATGAAGTTCACATACCTAAAGAAATAATTTAAAAGAAAATCGTACCATGTTTGACTTAATACAAAAAAAAAGAAAATTACATGACAAAAAACGATAAAATAAAAAATAAGGTAAATGTGCAGAATTAGTCCACCCTCGAAAAATCCTTTTAAATTACCACTTTTATAGGTTTTCGGGGGTGTTGAAAACGAAAATAACATTTAAAATTACGGCAAACTAGTAGTTTCCAAGATATAAAGAGATGTTAGCTTTTAAAAAGAAGGGGGGATAATTTAACCTAAAACGACCACCCACTTTATGGCCAATATTTTTTTTACATGGGCAACGAGCAATTTTTTTTTTAATTACATTTTCGCCTCAAACAAGGCGAAGTGCCTCTTTGATGTAGGAATGAACACAACTAAACGTAAAATGAGCACCTACAGTTCACCCCCTTGCCCCGAAAAACATTCTGTTTACACTTTTTGAAAGGGGGTGCTCATTTTACGTTAAACTATGTTCATTGTACGTTGACTCCCAACCTCCCAACATAAAGATGACCATACTAATTTTTCTTCGCTTTTATTTGTTAAAAAGAAAGCGCTCTAAAAAAACGATGGCTATAAAGTGAGTGCTCATTTTACGTTAAATTTTTATAGAAAAGTGATCCCCCATTTTTAAAAATTAACATTTCTCCATATCTTGGAAACTACTCGCTTGCCGTAATTTTAAACGTTATTTTCGTTTACAGCGCCACAAGCAGTATCAGAATTTTAGGGGGAATTTTTGACAACCCTAACACAAAACTGCGAATAACATATAAAAACTCATAATTTCTCCGTTTAAAGTGGGTTGTTTATTTTCTTTATGGAATATACTTCCAAAATAAACTATTAAAATTGTTTAAAAAATAATAGAAATATTATTTTTTTATTGCCGACAAATTGTAAACACTTTTTTTTTAATAAAATATAATATTTTTATTATTTTTTTAAACAATTTTAATAGTTTATTTTGGAAGTAGATTCTCCAAAATTCTGACACCTACATGGCCACGACATTTACTACAAATAATTATTAATAAGCTTTTGGGATAACAAAAACTGTGATAAACTTTTTAAAAAAAGTTTAATCTATTCCACGCTGATATAAATATTGCACAGTAAAATAGTTGAACTAAAAAGATAAATGATTTTTCTTATTTAGAACTATTTAAACATGGAATTCCGTTTGTACGATATCGCTTTTATTAAATTGTTAGGTAAAAGTACATAATATTTCACCATACTCCCCATTTTAAATAAGTCTCTAAATAATAATTTATTATTTCAGTACATAACTTAAATTACATGTAAAATTCATTTTTATATACATACTTTCATTTTTATTTTAAAATACGTTCTAAAAAAATAAATAAATAAAAATAAAAAAAGGCGCGTTTTGTTTTTTGTTTTTTGTTTTTTTTTAAATATCTCAAACATTTTAACACTTACTCTGCTATATTTAGATGGAGTAAAATCCTTTCTTTTTATAGCATTAATCCACTGGTAAATTATTTCCTTTTTGGGGGAAATGAAAACACGGTAAGTTTTGGTCCATTTTCGTAGTTACCTCGGCATTTTGGAACTATACATCTCGACGGCATGTTTAAATTTATTTAACCCTCCAAAACTTTAAACCAACTTCCGGTTTAGTCATGAGACATGCGACCAAATTTCAACAGACCGATGTTCATGATGTCACCAGACTAAATTATAGTCGTCGCTAGGCCATCATATTACGGTAGCCACGATAATACTCAGAAGGTCTCAAGAGTGCTACTGGAATAACTAAATAATAATAACTAAATAATAATAACTAAATAATAATAACTAAATATTCAGAGCACTAATAAAATCAACTTTCTACACCTTTCTCTGTTTTATTAGATATCAAAATATGAAATGTATCCTCCAATTTTATGACAAACATCGTTACTAGGACGCGCAAATGTATAGTATAATATAGATGCATTGATTCTCTATTGGTATATATGATCTCTTCCTCTTCCCCCTTTCTCTCTCTTCCTCTCTCTTCATATGTAATTCTCCTCCTGATTCTACTGCGTAAACTTTTCATTCTATGTTATGTCCTTAAAATTGAAAACTTCAAATTTTCAAAACAAAAACATTCAATTAACTTTCTTAAAATACATTTTTAATTCTCTCTAACGAGAAAAAATCGAGATAAAATTTTAAAACAACCAAAAATAAGTGAAATTTAAGCGATGAACAATAATCTCCTTGCAAAGATTGAATAGGCAGAAGTAGTAGAAAACATTTTGTGTTTTTGCGCTTCGCGCGATGATAATATATGTGTGTGTGTGCGTGTGTGCGCGTGTGTAGAAAATCTCTATTTTATATATATATATATATATATATATATATATATATATATATATATATATATATATATATATACTGGAAATGGTAATTAATAAAAACTGAAGAAAGTGCTCAATACTGTTGTAGAGCAAATATGCGTTTTATTTTTTATTACCGTATCTTTCTGTTAAGTTACAATTGTTTGAGACGGCCAAAAAAACGGCCGAGTAGCTGGAAAAATAAGTTAACTTAACAGAAAGAAACGTGTATATATATATATATATATATATATAAGTGAACGTGTCTTTGTGTCTGTTTGTGTGTCTGTGTATCTGTCTATCTGTGTACATTTCCCTACGCAATAACTCTGTCAATTTTTAGTCTACAGACTCGAAATTTGATATACTGGGTACTGAGATTTGGGAAAATCGATGTGATCGGTTTTCAGTCAGAAATTTAGCTATTAAGGGGTCAAAGTTCAACGATTTGACCTTTGAGAACTCTACCAAGCACCTCCGACAATTTTGGGTCTAAACACTTGAAATTTTGGAAAAAGGTTCCTTGGGCATGGATCTAACTTAATAATTTGATTTGAGCCCAAAGCAATAAATGTTAAGGCGTCATAATAGGGGTCTAAGTTAAAAAAAAAATTGACCTCTGCGGTGTCTACCTAATTACTCAAACAATTTCTGGTCTAACCATTTGAAATTTCACATAAAGGGTATTCAGAGATATGGCAAGCTTTTTCATCGGTTTGGGTCGAAAATGTTTAGTTACCAATATATAAATGTATGCATGTTTGAATGTCTGCCTAAAACTTTGGACAGCGGCGACGGATTTTAGCAAGATCAGTATCGTTTTGATGTTCGACCTTTCATACGACAAATACCGAAAAATTGGCTAAAAACATTAACATCTTCACCTTCAACTAGGCCCTTTTCTACAGGGGGGGTCGCTTTTTTTCGCCGATATTTTTTAAAGATATCCTGTCCTTTCGATTCTGTAGCCTTAATGTAAACATGTCACTTCAGATTTGGCGGTGGTCGTAACCGCAAAGACGTCAGGTTTGTTTTCCCGTTCTTTTCCTCCTTTGCGTAACGGGTTCGAGCCTGCCTTCCTACTACCACTTTTTCTTTTTTTTTTTTTAGCTCAACATACACATTCAACCACCCGAGCAACGCCGGGCTGAAAAACTAGTATATATATATATATATATATATATATATATATATATATATATATATATATATATATATGTGTATGTATATATATATATATATATATATATATATATATATATAGAGAGAGAGAGAGAGAGATTCCATCTAAAGAACATTATAGCAATAAAAACACAGATACTACATAAAAATTCAATATGATCACACTACCTGTCAATACCTAATGAAGGTTTTCCGAATATTATCAATCGTTTTCATTCAGTATCGTAAATTCCTATGACATTTTCGAGAAGAGTTACTCTGGCAAGCAAGTTATATTTACAGGTGGTAACAGAATACTTACTCAGTCATTATTTTCTCCTCTCGGTATCCAAATCAACACCGAGAGCACTGATACATTTGACATATTTTCCCCCAACCGCGCCGTCCGTTTCTTATTCTGTACATTTTACATTCGTTCATTATTGCTGCTCTACGGAAATACGAATCCCTCCCTTCAAAAGTCATTATTAAGTTTTGGTCAATTTGATTGGCTGTTAACATCCATTTATCGGATTTTAGGGAATATAAGGTTAAGGACATTTCTTACGCGTAGAAACAACTCTTGAGAACTAAACAATATTGCACCATCCAGCAAAACAATACACAATTGGATAACAAAAGTTAAAATATCTACGATCGTACGCATACGTCATCCTCAATCAAGGAATCATCTATATATTAATACGCCAGCGTGTGTGTTATTTTCTGTTATTTTCAGTGTCACACTTACATTCGGATCGTTTAATTGTTATGTACTTCTATTTCTTGTCATGAATAATTTTACCAAGAATTATTCCTAAGTTTTGGTTTCGGTTTCGGTTTCGATTATAACTGATTGCACTCCAGTAATCAACTTTTATAAATAATTTTATCAAGAATAATTAATAAGTTTTGGTTTCGGTTTCGATTATGGCTGAAGGAAATCAAGTTATATATATATATATATATATATATATATATATATATATATATTTGTTCATAAGTTTTATTTTGGTTTCGATTCAAGCTAATGAAGCTAAGTCATATTGATATTTTCTTTTAATTGCAATTTTACAATATATGTCTTTGTGTTATATTTCCATCGGAGAACGCAGGTACATGGGACTTGCTAGTATATACATATTAAAATAATCAAAATATATTTAAGCATATTTAATAACCGGGCAATGCCGGGCGGCTGGCCAACTTGCTAGTATAAATATATATATATATATATATATATATATATATATATATATATATATATATATATATATATATATATACTAGAAGGCAGCCCGGAATTTCCCGGTCGTAAAATACGCTCAAATATATTTTGATTAATGCAGATTTCTTATCTGTTATTATATAATATTAGATCCAATATATAGTAATGATTTTCAAGGTTTTTTTAAAAAATGATTTGGTGCTTGTTGATTTAAAATATGTGCGATTTTCTAAAGAAAAGAATTTTCAAGGTGAAGACGCTACTTAATCGTATTATCGTTTAAATAAATCAGCAATAGATCTACATAAGTTTATAAACGATAAAAAATAAACAGTTAGATTATCTAAGATTTCGTAGTGTAACGGTTAATGCACCGGACTGTAATACATATGGTCTGTGATTTGATTCCTAGACAGTCAAACCCCGCTGAGGAAAGGTAGGACCTCGAAACATGCATATCCGTAAATTATTGATTTAAAATTAAATAAATAAAAATATTGCATCTAAATAAAATCTTGAAGATGAAGACCCTACTTAATCGTTTAAAAAATCAAAAATAAATCTGTATAAGTTTATAAACCATAAAAACAAGCATTAAGGAACATTATCGTGGTATTATTTCTTCTTTTCGTACGAGTCATTTTGGTCCGGGTAAAGTGTATGCCGCATTTGCCCTATATTTTGCTTTTAAGCGCCGAAGGCCAATTTGCTCGCTGTCACCAGATTTTATGGCATGTTCCTGATATAGTGTTGCCCATTTTAACATTGGTATGTAAGTGAGTATTTGGGAGGAGAATTAAATAGTTTATTGCAGAACTATAAATCGTTATGTGTATGGCTTATATTATGATGTGCATGCATTTTTCATTTGCATTGTGTCCCCCTTCCATATTTCATGGGTCATTTTTGTTTGTTTTAAAATTAAAGTTCACTATTTAAATAAAAGTAAACAAGAAAGGCAGACGTCGCTAAGATGAACATTAATCTTAATAATAGTGTCGTTAGTTATTTTCTCATATTTTTTTACAATTGATTTATAATGTTTTTTGTTATTTATAATCTTTCTGCAACTATTATGGCTCGCTTTCTCTTCAGATACTTACGAAAGACGGTGGAAACAATTTGGCTTAATGCGGTAGATATTTACTTGCTACCCACCTCATCAAAATGTGACACAAGGTCAGAAAGTGGGGATGTCCAGTCAACGTCTCTAAAGGAGAAGCATTCTGGCCTAGCAAAAATGTCCGGGTCATCCCCATCGGCATTACCGGGTAGGGTCGCCTCAGGTAACAAGCGATAAACTTACTCTACCCAAAAACCGAGTGGCAAGGCCTGGAAGGGTGGGCCTCCTAGGTAATACCCAGACAGAGTTAAAAATAGACTTCGTAGCTTAGTATGGTATGCCTTTTTCTCTTCCCTGCAACCATTTTCCAACAGAAGAGACGTTGCGAGCCTGTATCTGCTTTATCGTTATTTTCATGGCAAGTGCTCAGCTGAGCTTCAATCTATGGTTCCTCTGCGCCAAACTTGCACGAAAAACACTCGTCTAGCCAAAACCACTATCAACAATTTCTCACACTCTTTATCTGTGCCTAAACCTAAATGCAGATCCCATGAACAAAGTTTCTTTCTTAAAACTGCACGCCTGTGGAACACTCTTCCGATTGCCTGCTTTCCAGCTGACTACAATCTGATTGTCTTCATGTCCAACACAAACAAGTTCTTGATGAACCGCCCTCCTAAATAATCCAATTTACAAAATTCACACTACTTATGTTTACTACGCTATAATCACATTGACTAAAGTATACCCATTAACCCTTATCCTTGAGTGGCCTCCGAGGCTTGATAAGTGGTGATTTTTGTGTAAAATAATTAACATAATTCTTAGAGTATTGATTAATAGTCTGGAGAAACAGAGTTCAATCCTAAGTGGAGTCATACCGCTGACTCTAAACTGATACTTAATACTCCCCTCCTTGTTAGTAAACATTATAAAGTGAGAATCAACGGTAACTGAAGTAATCATGGAAAATTAGTGGCGCCCTCCCTTACAGCTCAGTGTAGTAGCTAATGAAAAGTGGGACATAGGGTCGCCTTTGACTATGTTCGGCCACTTTACTTTTTAATCGACGCTATGAGGTTGAAAACGTTCTCTGGGTACTTTTCTCACGATTTGTAAATTGGATGTGTTATTGAAGAAGACATCAATGAATGTTTTAATGTTAGGTATATTTTATTAACTTAACTAATGGATAATTATTTCTTGCACATTACTTAGAGATAATATGCTGTTGAATTTAAGTAAAAGTATCAGTTAAAAAGGGAAATTTCCTGGGGTAAGATTTGGGTAATGAGAATTTAGTTCAGAATTACCATTCGTTTGTTCATAGACGAGGATAAAATTCTGATTGTTTAGTTCAATACGCGATACTATAAAGTAATATTATATTTATATGTACAGCTTCTAATATATATAAAGGGCAGTTATTTGTATTTACATGTGTCTGTATGTTCAGCCAAAAGTCAAAAGCTACAAAACAAATGCCCAAAAACTTGGTATTTTCTTGATCGGCGTTGTTCTGGCTGAATAATATTTGAACTTATATTTTCAGAATCTGTTGGAGCTTGTGTTGTTCACGATTTATTTTATTTTTTATTATTGTGAACCCGTGCCTGCCCCACTTCCGGGGCAGTCACTAATGTGAGAGACGACGACACGTACAGAAGAAAAATCAAAGAGAAAATGACCATGTAAACAATGTTGGCGGCGACGTTTGTTATCGAAAGGGGGTGGTATGTGGCGTCCCACTATTACACCCATTAGGAGGGATATATATATATATATATATATATATATATATATATATATATATATATATACCTTTCATAAGTACATTACAGAACGTGATTTAAAAGCCATTGCTACTCCATAACAAACGATGCGTGCAATTCTTAAAATGTCACCTGTCTATAAGGTGTTCGATAAACATTTGGTACCATTTAACATTCTTTTATTTCGGAACCATTTGAGGGACATAATAGTGCACAAGCGCAACAAATAGCTGTTTCTATATCATATTGGTGCGTTTGAAAATTGAAGACCATAAACAATAGTTAAACACAGGAATCTTGGAAGAAAGTAATCTATGGAATTCAACTCGTTTTCCCTCTCGACACCAAAGCCAACAGAGTTTAGGTCATTGTTTAGACGATTTTTCCATGGTGACTTAGGTATTTCTATGGTCCTGTGCAGTTCTAGGAAGTCCAACTTCCCAGGCTTTACTTTCTCCCTACAAGAGAATATCAACAGAGCTATCCTGGCAGTTTATGCAAGTCACAGTACTCTTTTTCTATGGAACTGGCTTCTCAAAACCAACTTTCCAACTCTTGTATCACATCGTCCTGCCGTGAGAGGGGTGTAAATATCAAAAAAGGTAATGTGTACTTGAATTTACTTGCTTCCCGCCACAGTTAGAAATGACACAAAGTCAGGAAGTGTGGAAAGTCAAGCCAATATTTATAAAGGAAGGGCATCCTGACCTTTTCAAAAATTGCCTAGGCAGCGCTATCGACATTCCCCGACAAAAGGTCCTCAGGCAGTAAGTAATAAGCTTACTCCACCTAAAAGACGGGAGGCGACGACCTAAAAAGTAGACCTCCTAGGACTTCACAGAATCGTATTTCAGCGGGACAGGTGCAAGGCCGTTCCCTACTTTAAATGGTTAGAACTCTGACAGATTGTGTCGAGAACGTATCTTAAACTTAATATAACATATTCAGGCTGCCCGTTCGAAAAAAAATTTGCATTAAAAACTTAGTCGGAGGCTCATGCTCCTTGAATACATAAAAGGTAATGAAATGTGAACAGGGGAATTGTGAAGGATATTTAGAAGCAGTGGCTAGCAGAAAGAATAATAGCGAGATTTCTGGCTGAGTCAGCACAACGGAATTCGTGGAGAAAATGCAAGACAAATGACGTGACTTGATAGATATAAGGCAATGCGATCATTAGGGGGAAATAGATAGGCGTCGGAGGAGCGACTATGAAGAACGCTTTGAACAAGGATTTCCCCTATTCGCAAGGAGCACAATATTAACTTCTTCCCTAAGCCCCAAGAGAACTATCGTACTAAAGGTAAGAAACTTTCCAATAATGTCAAACTTATAGTCGACCCGGGGATGGGTTGCTTTTTCTCACGAAAAATACGTACAATAACAGGCGAAACTTTCTAATAATGTCAAACATAAAGTCGACCCTGGGATGGGTTGGTTTTCCTCAAGAACAATGCGTAGAAAAACGGGCGAAACTTTCCAATAATGTCAAACCTAAAGACTACCCTGGGATGGGTTAGTATTTCTCGGAAATAGTGTGTAGAACAATGGGAGAAACTTTCCAATATTGTCACACATACAGTCGACCCTAGGATTGGTTGATTTTTCTCACGAATAATGTGTAGAACAACGGGAGAAACTTTCCAATTATGTCAAACTTATAGTCGACCCTGGAATGGGTTGGTTTTTCTCATGAATTATGCGTAGAACAATGGACGAAATCTCCAATGATGTCAAACCTGTAGTCGACCCTGGGATAGGTATTTCTTTTTAACGAATAATGCGTGGAACAACGAGCGAAACTTTTCAATAATGTCAAACTTTTAGTCAACTCGAGAATGGGTAGGTTTTTCTCACGAATAATGCGTAAAACAACGGTCGAAACTTTCCAATAATGTCAAACTTATAGTCGACCCTAGGATAGGTTGATTTTTCTCACGAATAATGCGTAGAACAATGTGCGAAACTTTCTAATAATGCCAAATTTGTAGTCGACCCTGGGATGGGTTTGTTTTTCTCACGAATAATGCGTACAATAACGGGCGACTGGTCAGCAATCCTCACCAAATCTAAAACACTATGAAGAACTGAAATGGTATGTGTGTTTATTTCCAGCGAAGACCACGAAATTCCATTCAACATCTTTTGTTAAGATAGCAATATAGAGTTTCTATCCACTATTGTCAAGCACTGGATGTAAATGATGGCACAGGCCATATGTGTAACCAAACGTAAATTTTATAAACAAAATTTCTTTCTTAAAACTGTTTGTCTATGGAATTTTGTAAATAAGCTAATTTGGCCATACTACTGACTATGATCAAAATAGATGTTTTCTAGATGAGAGATATTTTTAAAGTGTCGTGTCGATATTTTGTCACTATAATGCTATGTAAGAAATAACGCCGTAAATACAGTGTACGACTATACAAGATGCTATCAGGTTTACATGTCGTATAATAATTGGTATCGAACAAATATATCTGATATAATATACGCCCATATTGATGTATACGTTTATTTAATATTTATTATGTAAGTACTGATTAATGCAACAGCCTTGTCTATATCACGTCGAGGTCACTATTTACAATGGATTTCGGTTGTGTGGTTGTTTTGTTTTAGGGTATAGCAGCCCTTTTGGGTCATTTGATCTTTTATTCTTTAAGTTCATTATATTTTCAAGTATTTATTTATGGTGCTTTGTTTGATTGTTTGGTAGAAGCAAAATATAGTTTTTGACTTTGACTTTGCTCAATATTATTGAGTTTTAAAAAGGGAAAAACAATAACAACAATGTTTGGTGCATTTTGGGTGATGAAGCCAGTATCTTTGACAACTTGATCTGGTAGCACCAGATGCCATAACAGGTATTAGCAATCGAGACAAATGTGGACCTGGGAGCAATGGTAACTAAGGAGTCTCGGTAACGTAGTACACTTTTCCTTGGCGGTTTCGTTACATTTTATAAGACCCAATACATTGTAGACTACGTCGCAAGGAAAAAAAGAAAGAAAACACTCAACGCACTTTTTCTTTTTTTAACAAAACCTTTATATCGTTTATTTCCAACAACGCATTTTTCTAAATGTTAAAACAATTCATTTCTCCTTTTCCGACCAAGTGTGATTTTTTACTACTCTGACGTCACCCACGTGTCTCAAACACGTGTTTCTCTTGACATGTATCGAACACCACTCCTCCGAGCACCTTTGTCATGTTGTCTCTGATGCGACGTCAGTTTGCGCAGCCGGCTTCGTCATTTGCATACGGCTGTAGCTGCTAACTTAGCTTCAGCGGTTCTTTTATACCTCCAAATAGGGCCTCACCCCTGGATATGTTTCAAGGTTATACACAGGCCCACATTTATAATTGTTGATATGAGAATATCGATATTTGTAAGTAGGGGCAGGAGAATCAATTGTAATGGGAAACATGTGTTGAGTAGATATCCATCCTGTAGATCTGATTTGGTAAAAAAAAAACGGATATTCGTTATACGATATGATACGATAACGACAAAATCATCCATTACATTTTAAATCAATTTTATATATTTATAATGTTTCGTCGGAAAAGGGCAAAAACTTGAAAATTTTACGCAGACAAAACTGTGAAATCATGCTACGTCCTTTCTGCCGCAGGAAGATGTGACACAAGATCGGAAAATAGGAAGAGTCAAAACAGCGCCCCTAAAAAAAAGAACTCTGGCCTATTAAAAATTGCTTGGGCAGCTCCATCAGTGTTCCACGGTAAGGGCGCCTCGGGCATAAGCAATAAACTTACTCCACCCGAAAGACGAGAGGCAAGGCCCGGTAAAATGAACCTCCTAAGACTATCCACAACTCACGCCTCAATCCGCCAGATAAAAGTAGAAGCTCGTATGTTTGTAACATCGTTTGCGTCTGGGTTCACTTGGTAAGTCTTGGTTTGGGAACAAGACAGGAATGTAACCCTCCCTTCAAATGAATGTAAACACACAAAAATGCAGACACCTAATAAACTGAAGTCCCTCCCACACAACGCGTTTTGATTAGATAATTAATCAAACTCTCTGCGTGTAATGGTTAGTCTTACTCAATAGAAAATAGAACGCAATCATAAACGAGCTAAACACTCTTATGCACGTCAGTGATCAATGTACGAGCATTATCTTAAGGGATTTCCTGCCATGTTCCAATAAATCGTGAAACTTCAGCTTCTGATTAAGGTTGGAGTTTTTTGGGGTTTTTTGCAAATATTTTGGTCTAATATTCTCAAAGGTGTTCGATGAGGTTCATATCTATCGAATAACATGGCGCTTGAGGTTTTAAGTCTATTTTGATGACAATAAATCTTGTGTGTGCTTGCCAGCATGATAATAATCCGCCGTAAATACTGTGTCTAATGTCTATACATCAAAGTAAACGCAAATCACAAATATTTAAATTTTCAAATTTTATACCACCTAGAAATCCTTTAAAATATTTGAATGAAACTTAATTTTGAGGGGTATTTGGTATTATTATTAATATTATTATTATTATTATTATTATTATTATTATTATTATTATTATTGTTGTTGTTGTTGTTGTTGTTGTTGTTTACTTACTAGGAACAGTCGCACAAGCTATTATCAAAGATTCACTTTGAGAACACTTGTGGTGTTCTCTGGATTCTGAGTGCCAACAAGTCTCCCCAGATTTCCAGTACCCTCAACCTCTTTCGATAATCTTTGCAAAAGTATTTGCCTTGTCGCAACAGCCGCTTACTATTGATTTCTCGTTGGCATCGACCATTGATCTTCACTGGAATTTGGGAGGCAATAACTCAACCAACTGAGTTCTTGTTAGTGCTTTCTCTCCTTGGCCTTTCCATCCTCCTTGACCTTCCTCGTTTATTTGGTGTGATGCAAGTTTATGCTGCCACACACGCACACGAAAAGAGAGTCTGTATCTTGTAATTATACGGTTGATTCCATGTGATGTTTCTTTGCCTTTTGCATTTGTAGCCGTTTCGGTGTGTCCAGTTTGTGTCTGTAGTTCATGTGTGTTAGTCTCCACATTCAAAGGTTTGCCATAATAGTTCTGCCGTTTTCATTATTGTTATCCGTTGTATCCTCTCAGCCATTCCTCTGACGTCAATCTCTCAAATTCTTTTTTCAAAGTTTTTCGGTATCGTTCCTAGTGCTCCTACTCTGTATTATTATTATTATTATTATTATTATTATTATTATTATTATTATTATTATTATTATTATTATTATTATTATTATTATCGGATGCCTATTACAAAAATAAAATTCACAATGGATTGATTTTTTTTGCGAAAGTGTTCACCTCTTTTTACTCAATTTGCATAAAACAAAATATTGCCTATATTATCCACGTTTACGTCTAGTTGCACTGTTTCAAAATTTGATGATGATCGATTAATTGGTTCAGGAGAGCATACTATGTACAAAAATATATAATTAACAATTACAGGAAACCTTCTTGACCATCGATTACTATGATTCATAATACGCTGCTTGAGATTTCTCCATTCAAACTCCTTAGATTTTCACTGGCAACATGAATTGAAAGCATTGTCAAGGTTGTTGCAATAAAAAGGGATGGGTTTTCTCTACCTTGCTAGAAAATCGCTCACAGTTGACGGTATCCTCTATCTACAAAGCCACCATTCGCCCATGTATGGAGTGCCGTGAACACATATTCACTGGTGCATCTATTACTAATCACTATCTCTTAGACGTGGACCAAAAAATGAGGCTCCAACCTAATAAATCACGCACTATCAACCAAGCTTAAACCTCTGTCTCATCGCTGCAACGTTGCGTCGCTGTACCTCTTTTACATGTATTTTAGTAGAATGTGGCCTGGTCCGACAAACTCGTAGCACTTGTGCTCTCTCAGCGTAAATTCACTCAACTAACACGATAAGCAACAAAAACACACCCCTTAATTGTAGAGGTCCTTAGATGCCAGAAAACCTTTTTGTTTCTTCCCTTTGAGGGCTACTTGTAAATTTCCTTCTGGCCTCTTGCTACCCTGACTGATTGCAGAAATTTAAATGTAACGTAAACAAACATCTTGATCCCTACATAATGTCCCTGTAGATATGATAGCAAATAGTAGCCCCTTACATCCAAGTTTCAATATGATTTGTTTGGATCAATAAGCGTAAAAACAAATATTTAAAAAATAAACCTGACTTTGTATAAATAGTGATCTTGCATAGTCATTTCAGATGGATGTCATTCATTTTCAAGTCAGCGCTGTATAACAACGAATGAAAAATTTACTAAGTACAAAATGTTTTTTTTTTCTTCTGTTTGGCTGTTTTCGCCCTTTTACGGCCGATTGCCGTCTTTATCAGTTCAGACACGCAATGAATTTGTGTTTTCCATTTCAGTTCGCTTCCTCCTCTGTCGTCTATTAGATAATTGTACCCCTTTTCGCAAAAAAAAAATGTTTTCATACAAACACGCGAGCGGCGTCTTGCATTCATTAACTCATTGCCTTTTATTCGATGAGAAGGTGACAAGAGTCCAAGTTTAATGCAGGATCTCACGCACTTATATCCCAAGCATGGTTACAAAACTACAGACGGTCACCTGTGAATAGTTCTAAATGTGGCGTCAGATTAACAAAAGCCAGGTCCGCCCTCACTTTTACAAAATGGTGAAGCGAACCTTCCTATATCAGGTCGTTTTTGTCCCGTCCGTGTTTTTTTTTTTATTCTCTGAAACAGAATAGCACGTGGGGATGTTGTTGGGATCTCGCTGAAATAATTTTAGAAATTTTTGCAGTGAGAGACATACGTGATAAAACGAGGAGGTGCAAAACAAAAATTTTTTTTTTTTTTTTTTTTTTACAAAGGCATCACCACATTATCAAGGCCCAGAGGCCACTCAAGGATAAGGGTTAAAGAGTGTACAGTAGAAGTTGGTCAATATAGTAATCATTAGTAATGAAAATTTGGTAAATTTAATAACTTATATGGAACGGCTCATCAAGAACTTATTTACGTTAGACTTGACACAACCATATTGTAGTCAGCCGGAAAGCAGGAAAACGGAAGACAATTTAACTCATGAAATAGAAATCTGGCTGGTATGCATGGTATTATACATTAACAAAATACCAGTGTACTTCTTTCACTACAAAACGAGGAAAAAAGTTGTAGGCGGTTAATGCTTGCACTAATATTCATCTATCTATCTATCTATCTATCTATCTGCGTGTCTGTGTACATTTCCCTAGCAAATAATTCTGTGAGTTTTCAGCCTACAGACTCACGCTTTGACATAAGAAGCATTGAGATTTTGGAAAATCTTTTTAATCGGTTTTCAGCCAGAAATGTGGCTGTTAACGGGTCAAAGTTAAACGATTTGACATTTAAGAACTCTACCAAACTCCTCCGCCAATTCTGGGGCTAAACACTTGAAATTTTAGATGTAGGTTCCTTGCAGATAATTCTACCCTTTGCGACCAATATTTCCTCCTGTATCAGAAAACACGCTATGTGATATATAAATGACTGGACGATATGTTGCCAAGCTAATCAAAAGCCTTGATTCCAGTAAAGCAACCGGCCCTGACGCTATTCCAATTATAGTACTCAAAAAACTTCAACCAGAACTAGTGCCCATACTTAAAAAAACTTTTTAAACGTTGTCTTAAGGAGAATTGCCTCCCATCACCCTGGAAAATCTCATCAGTATGCCCTGTATTTAAGAATTCAGGTGATCGCTTATCTCCCTCTCAGTACAGGCCAATAAGTCTCCTGTGCGTCATGAGTAAGTTGTGGAATCTGTGTTAAATACTTCTGTATCATCCCAGAAAAAATAACCTTTAGTGACATGCAATATGGTTTCTGTTCTGCTCGATCTACAGCAGATATGCTTACAGTTATGTCTCAAAGGATTAGCGAATCTCTCGACGGAGGTTACCTTTCTAGAGCAATTGTTCTTGATATATCAAAGGGCTTTGATAGAGTTTGGCATAAAGGTTTACTTCATAAGATCTCCAGCTACGGTATGGCTGGAAATTTCTTCTCAATTATTATATCATTTCTCTCTGATAGGTTCATAAGAGTAGTGGTTGATGGACAGAAATTAAAAGCTCACAGTATTAATGCTGAAGTCCCTCAGGAGTTCATCCTGGGTCCAACTCTCTTCCTGATATACATTTATGATCAACCAAATCACATCCTTACATCATTTGTAGACATTTATGCTGATGACACTACTATCTATGGTAGCACATCTAAGACCGTAAATGATTAAGTTCTCTCCGATTCTCTCTCTGATCTTAAGCAAGTGGTACAATGGGAAAAGAGTTGGCTTGTTACTTTTAATGTATTCAAAACCAAGCTTTTATCTTTACATCATCAACGCTATGATCCCCATCTGGCATCAATTGAAATGAATGGCTCTCGTCTTGGGGAGGCCTCATGTTTTGACAAGCTTCTGGGTTTGACCTTTACTCCTGATCTTAAATGGAACACATACATTAAATCCGTTGCAAAGACCGCTGGAAAAATGGTGGGATCCTTCTACCGCTCCAGTGGATATCTCACTACTGATGCAATTCTCTATCTATATAGGAGCCAGGTATGTCCAAGGATGGAGTACTGTTGCCACATCTGGGCAGGAGCTGCTAGAAAGGACTTATCCTGCCTTGATAGAGTTCACAATAGACTTCGTAGCCTCGTGGGGGATGTCTATTTCTCTTCCCTTCAACCTCTTTCTCACAGAAGAGATGTTGCAAGTTTGTCTCTTCTTTATCGTTATTTAATGGCAAGTGCTCCTCGCCAAACTTTCACAAGAAACACCCATCTAGAAGAAAACACTATCAATAATTTCCCTCACTCTTTATCTGTGCCTAAACCTAAACGTAGATTCCATGAACAAAGCTTAATTCTTAGAACTACACGCCTATGGAATTCTCTTCCGTTTTCCTGCTTTCCGGCTGACTACAATGTGGTTGTCTTCAAGTAACGTAAATAAGTTTGTGATGAGGCGTTCAATATAAGTGAACAAATTTACCGAATCTCCATTACTAACGGTTACTATTATTGTCCAATTGTCTACTGTACACTCTTTACCCCTTATCCTCGAGTGGCCTCTTGGCCTTGTAAAGTGGTGATGCCTATGTGAAAAAACATGGATCTAACTTCATAATTTGATTGAAGCCCAACACATTTAATAGTAAGGAGTCATAATTGGAGTCAAAATTAAAAAAAAAAAACTGAACTTTGCGGTCTCTACCAAATTACTCAGTCAACTTTTGGTCTAAACATTTGAAATTTTACATAAAGTCTATTCAGACATAGGGCAAGCTTTTTAATCGTTTATTTGCTAAAATTTTGGCTTCCAAGTGGTCACAGTCCAAAAGCTGTTACGGTCTCTACCAAACTATTAAGTTAATTTTGGGTCTAAACATTCGAAATTTTACATAAAGTGTATTCAGACGTGCAGCAAGCTTTTTAATCAGTTTTGAGTCTGAGCACTTGAAATTTTAGATGTTGGTCAATTGGACATAGGTCAAACATTATAATTTAATTTGATATAATAATAAATGTTAAGGGGTCAAAATTAGGTTCAAAGTTTTTTAAAAAATTGGCGTCTTCAGTCTCTACCAACTTTTCTTTATAGTAGTTAAGGAAGCTTATTATATAGAAAGACATTACGTACATATTCACACTTTTTAATATATATATATATATATATGCACATAAAGTTATGAACAGTACATCGTGCCCGAGCAAAGCCGGGCGGAACTGCTAGTATATCCATAAAAGTGAAATTGTCTAGGTGTATCTGTCTGTGTGTACATTTCGCTACCAAATTACTCGTGATTTTTTAATCAGTCTTCGGCAAGAAATTTGGCTGTCAAGTGGTCAAAGTTCAACGATTCGACCTTTGAAAACATTACCAAGCTCCTCTGCAAATTTTGGGTCTAAATACTTGAAATTTTAGATATAGGTACCTTGGACATGAATTAAATTCGATTCGAGCCCAAAACAATAAATGTTAGGGGGTCAAAATTGAAGTCAACGTATAAAAAACTGACCTTTCAGCCAATTTTTTGGTCTAAACATTTGAAATTGTACATAAAGTGTATTCAGACAAAGGGGAAGCTTTTTAATCAGTTTTTAGCCGAAACTTTGGCTACCAAGGGGTCAAAGTTCAAAAGATTTGACCTTTGTGGTCTTTAGAAAACTAGTCAGCTAATTTTGGGTCTAAAGATTTGAAATTTTACATAAAGGGTATTCAGACATGCAGCAAGCTTTTTAATCAGTTTTTGGGCGCAAATTTGGTCGGCAAGAGGTCAAAGTTTACAGAGTTGACCTTTGCAGACTCTACCAAACTCCTCCGCCAATTTTGGGTCTAAACACTTGAACTTTTATATGTATGTTACCTGAACATGAGTCAAAATTTTGAATATATAAATATACATATGCGCATAAAGTTATGAACGAAAGTTAGGGCCCGAGCAAAGCTGGGCTGAACTGCTAGTATTCATATAAAATAATGTATTAATAGGAAAAGATAAATAAAATAGATAAATAAAACTTTCGAACTAGGTTTATAAAACGGGTCAAGGGAAACAAAAGCGTATGAATCGGTATAGAAAGCAAACGGGCAAAAGAAAAAGCAAGATTCTTATGGATATATCTTGAAGGCTAATTTTGTATTGCTATTTGCTTCTTTAATTCCTCTAAATAATTTAAATTTTAATAATATTTTTTAAATGGGGGTCACCGCTTATCAAGGCCTAGAGGCCACTCGAGGATAAGGGTTAATACGTATACATTAGTCATTGTGATTTTAGCGTAGCAGGCATAAGTGGGAATTTTGTAATTTGGATTACTTAAGGGGACGGTTCAATAAGAACTTGTTCACGTTGGACTTGAAGACAATCAGATTGTAGTCAGTGGAAAGCAGGCAAAGGGAATAGAGTTCCACGGGCGAGCAGTTCTAAGAAAGATGCCCTGTTCACGGAATCTACGCTTAAGTGTAGGTACAGATAAAGAGTGTGGGTAATTGTTGATAGTGGTTCTGGAAAGACGAGTGTTTTTCGTGAAAGTCTAGCGAGGGGGGACCAGAGATCGAAGCTCAGATGAGCACCTACCATGAAAATAACGTCTCTTCTGTCGGAAAGAGTTTGCAGGGAAGAGAAAAGGGCATCCCCCACTAAGCTACGAAGTCTATTTTGAACTCTGTTAAGACAGGATAAGCTGCTTCTAGCAGCCCCTGCCCAGATGTGGCAACAGTACTGCATCGTTTGCCGAATCTGGCTTTTATATAGGTAGAGAATTGCATCAGGAGTGAGATATCTACTGGAGCGGTGTTTTAATAGTTCTGCTGTTTTTTACTGATGACATTTGAATGAAGGGATGGACTTATTTTATATCTTGACTTATTTTACCCTTTGCTATTTACACTTTATCTTCTATTTTTTTTTAAATCCATTATTCCTTACATTTTGATTTTTGAATGTTATTGTAAACACTTTCTACCCTCTATTGTTAACATTATAAAGCAATATAATTATTATTAAAATTATCATTATCAGATATTATAAATATCACAGTCACCAACATGTTTATCTCCCAGTACCTTCTATTTTTCATTATCATTCTCACAATTAGAGTAGATGATTATACGTAAGCATGGAGATAAATTAATTATATACAAGTTGAGATTTATTATTATTATTATTATTAGTAGTAGTAGTAGTAGTAGTAGTAGTAGTAGTAGTAGTAGTAGTATTGCTATACAACTTCGCATAATAAATAAGTAAAAATTTATGATGAGACATAGGAGTAAGGGTGGGGGAATGGACGAGAATGGGGAACGAATAGGAAGGAGAAAGACATGCCTTATAATCACCACCAATAAATCATTTATGGTTTCCAGTTTTCATTCTTAGTCTTTCCCTTCTTTCTTTCTTTTTTTTCTTTTCTTCTTTTCTCCCTTGCGCCTTTTCCGTTTCTTCATCATCTCTTAACTTCTTCACTGATGTGTGCAGGGATGTGCATGGTGGAGTTCTGCGTGCTAGAGTGGTGGGACGGGGCTATATAAGAGGGCAACTTAAGTCGTACATTTCCTGACCACATAAACATTTTAGACAAATTAAAATAATTTTTATAACTGAATCATCCCACTTAAATGTGAAACTCCTTTGTAGCATAGATATGTCAAATCAATGCTTCCTTACTGTTTGAACCTATACACACTAGTATGTTCAAGATTTAGGGCGGCCATCACACACGCATACGAATACCTTTCTTTCTAGTCTCTCAGTACCTCTGTCTCGATGCTTAGTCCTCAACCCCACCCTTTCCTATCCATTTCTTGAATCAAATACAGATTCAAATCCGCACTCCTATTGAGTCTTATTTCCATACAACCAAATCTTATTTTTCACAACATTTGACGGAACATCCTGATATTGACTTCATGTGATGAGGAAAACCTGATATTTTCGTTGCAAACTGTGCTTTCGTATAATATTATAGCCTGAAAAGGTTTCTGGACTATAGCTGGAAATGTATTCTCAATTATTAAATCGAAGCATGCTCATGACTGTGTAGTAACATATTACTTCTTATGTAAAAACAAATAAATAGTATATATATGTATATATATATATATATATATATATATTTATTGAAAATAATTACGTATATAGATGAATACGTTTTGAAGCCTGAAAACAACGAATTTTTTGTTAAATATAAACAAATTTATTTGCTTATATCAGATATATTTCGATGTTAAACATTCTTGTCAATGAAGCGTCTGTTTTTTTTTTGTTTTTTTTTTTGTTTTGTTTTTTTCTTGACCGCATGGTGGAATTCTGCGTGCTAGAGTGGATAATCTTAGTAACGGCTCGATATTTAAAATAAAATAAAAACAGTCAGCAGCAGCAGTGTCGCGCCAGCCGCGCAAAAAATTGAAATTAATAGAGAAAAAGATGGTTTTCTTCTTCCTTACCTTTGAAGCGTTGTGTTAGTTGAAAACAACGCATTTCAGCTTTCAAAATGTATTCATTTACATACATAATTATTTTCAATTTTCAACTAACACAACGCTTCAAATGGGGGTAAGGAAGAAGAAAAAATATTTTTCTCTCTTAATATATATATATATATATATATATATATATATATATATATATATATATGCGTGTGTGTGTGTGTGTGTGTGTGTGTATGTGTTATTGTTAGCGATAAATAGCTTTACTACAGCAATTGTCCCGATCGGTTGCTTGCTCTAGTAAGAGACCCATCGCAATGTACCAGGAGAACGCTTTACATGTCTCTACCCAGTGATATAGTCCACAATACGTTGCATTCTGCATTGCACTTTTATAAAATTATTTTTATATATAATAACTTGAATTAATGTTTTAAATGCAAAAGTCAAGTATCATGATTTAATTGTATTCTAAACAGAAACATTCATCTCGAACGCGCTTCTGTCATTATCTTTCTGCTTGTGTTGTAATAAAACTTCTCAAATGCACTTGTGGTGTTGGGCTATATAAGGTGTTAACGTTGGTAAACATCGATTGTTCCTTGTTTCATCGGAATTTTTCGATTATCTAACAAATATACTTATCGAAGAAAAATCTATGTAAGAATACTGACAGATACATAAAGTACATTTGTGTGAATTTGTGTGAAACTTCATAAAAATTGGCTCAGCCGTTTCAGAGTGCATAAGGAAAGAACGTACTTTACAAATTCTTTTTTATGTAATAATAAAAACAATAACATATATATATATATTCTTTTATGTAATATATATACTTATATATATGTGTATATATATATATATATATATATATATATATATATATATATATATATATATATATAGTATGTTTTGAAAATATATGGCAGTTATACTATACAAAATTTGTCAGGTTATGAAACGCAGAAAATATGAATATATATTTATTTAATGAAGCACAAAACAAAAAGAAATTATGTGTTATATTATTTGCAAAAGTAGACAATTATATGAAGGTATTTATGTATAATTAAAATCCTTAACTAAATAAACGTAAATATTATATTTAAAGACTGATCGTGAAAAGAAATATATCGGAACTGTTACGAACTGGGATGAGAATTAGTCTATCACCGTCTACTTCTGCTTAAAGTTAATGCAGATTAGAATCAGTTAAGATGCTAGATCGCCTTGATGCTTTTTATCAGTTAATAAATGTGAACTTATGCAGATTATGAACCGTGCTGAAATAATAGTATTATTCTTTATAAATCTTAATCTGTAGATTCCTAACAAGTGAATAAATAATAATTACTGTATCCAGTTTAGTTTTACTTGAATATCCTGTGAAATCTATAGCACTGTCCGTATCCTGCATAAATACAAAAACATGTTGCGATATAAAATCTACACGAACACAGAAAATCAGTATTGAGTATAACGAAGAATAAAGGGCACTTTGCTTAACACAAGATTGGAACATAACACTACATCGGTCATAGCCACCAATACTGACACTTAACTAAAGTAACAGAGAGTTGTTCCGGCAGCCAGTGCCCCTGAGTAGCCGCCTCAATGCAGTAGTAACGGCCAGTGCTCACCATGGCCATCCAGTGCTCTGCAATACCAATAAGTGACAGTAACCATCTTAAAAGAACACTATCCAACAGTTACCGCCAAAAACAGTCATGATCGCCACTGGATGAGAGTGCCCGCCATTGGATAACTGTTAAGACAGGCAATTTTATTTCGGAGCAGTCTAATTTATGCCGACAATGGTCATGTCCGATAGTGACCGATTGCTGCAGGCGCAGTCTTCGTTCATTAAATGCCTCAAAACACCTGAAAACCATTACACGCTACTAACTATCAGTGTTCGCCATTAGTATCCAGTGACAGCCAATTTCATTTTGGAGTAGGCAAATTTAGGCCTACATTGGTCATGGTCGCCAGTGATCGATAATGACCGCCGTAATCCGATATTGACAGGTTTTAAGGCAAATAACCACCCTAAAACAACACATTAATTACTTGCGCCAATAATGACAGCTAGTGTATTCAGTTAGCTGCCACTGCCAGACAATGCACGGCAGTGGAAGCCAAATAATTTCATTTTGGTCACTATCGCAATTGCCTATAATTTTCTAGAGCTGACAGTGGGTACCACTAGCAAGCATCGCTATCTCTTTTTTTAATATTTTTAGCTGTTTATTCATAATTAGTTATTTACGAGACTCACATGAGATAATGCATTACATAATCATAGGTTAATTTGTTTTCAGGGAGAAGGGGTCGTTTATGGAATTGGTTTTGGCTTTGAGTAAAATTTCAATCGGGCAACGCCGGTAAACGAGTCTTGCTAGTTATTTATACATATTTATTTATTTATATAGAGAGAATATAGTGTGATTTATTTTTCTATCTAAATTCTGTTTTATACCATTTGTTACCGTTTACCTGTATAAGAGTCAACTCCTCCTTACAATCTCTTTCTCAAAAAGGAGATGCTGCTAGTTTTAATTCCTTTATCGTTATTTTCATGAAAAATTCTCGACTGAGCTTCAATCTATGCATACTTCAAAACAGTCATAACAAACACTCATCTAACTACAACAATTCCCCCACTCTGTATCTGTGGCTAAATCTGAAGGCAAATTCTATTAACAAAGTTTTTTCTAAGAACAGCCTTCCCATGGAACTCAGTACCGCGGGCCTGCTTTCCAACTGACTACAACATAGTCGTCTTCAAGTCCAATGTAAACAAGTTATTGTAGAACCTTTTCTAATTAATCAAATTCTACCCAATCTCTACCACCACCGATCTGTTTTCTCGTCGATCACTTTACACTCATCAATCCTTATGCTCAAGTGGCCTTTAAACCTTGATAAGTACTCACTTTTTTTTAAAATAAAGGAACCCATCCTAAGTTGCGTATTCTGACTAGTTTCTGTTTCGATCACATTTTGAGATTAATCGGTCATTGTCCATAGCCAAGATGCCTAAGGGCTGATTATGAAATGCAGTCTTGCAACTCATTAATTGGCATCTCATTACTAAACTGGATTCTCTCACGTCGAAATGTCTGCGTTCCATTCCTATAGATTTTTATCTTAACACCAGATATCTTGTAGAGCGGAAAACCAAGGAAGTCTCTTAAAAGACTGTCCTTGGAATTAATGAATAGTCATTGAACATACTTTCCTTCTCATTCGTCCGTTTTTGTTTTCCGACGTGCACGTGGACGTAAACAGTGGATCTTCAAGAATTTTACAATGACTGTGATATGCGGTCTGTGTCCGGTGGCCAGCAAATCATAGCCACAGCGATTAGAGGTAATGAAGACGAAGCAAGCTTGTCTGTGGATATCTAAAATATTTAACAATACCAATATATCTATTATTATTATTATTATTATTATTATTATTATTATTATAAAGTCGTATATCTGTCTGTTTGTTTGTATACAATTTGATTAATATATATATATATATATATATATATATATATAAAGCTGAATGTGTGTGTGTGTGTGTGTGTGTGTGTGTGTGTGTGTGTGTGTGTGTGTGTGTGTGTGTGTGTGTGGTCACGATTAGACTCCTATATGGTTGACTATTTAAAAAAACTGATTACATATAATGATAGAAGATGTATCGAGACACAGGAATGGGTATGTTTGATCTGGCAGAACGGTGGTTCATTAAAATTGTGGGGTCTGCGTTCGCGCTTGGTCCACAAAGTATGGAAATAAAAAATTAAAAAATTAAAAAAACACATTTACAAGTGTTTTTAATATATTTACAAGTGTTTTTGATTGGTACATAATAATACTTTTATAATTATGTTTTAACTTAAATAGGGATGGTATAATAAAACTGTGGGGTTTGGCCTCCATAGAATGGAAATAGCACAAACTTTAATGAAGACTTTTCATATCTATCTGCGTAAGTATACTTTGATAATTATGTTTCAGTTTGAAGAAATATGGTATAATAAAATTATGGAGTGTTCGTTCGCGCCTGACCTCCATAGAATGGAAATATGTCACAAAGTTTAACAAGGTTTTTAATATAGATCCACAGAATATTATGATAAATGTTTCAGTGTTAACAGGTATGGTATAATAAATTATGAGGTTTATCTATTTTATTTTTACATTCATCATATTTAGCTTTGGTTTTGATAGCCCCAAATTCGAAGCTTTCTTTTTACAACCCTTTCTTTTCGTAACCTATCATACTTTCATAAATCAGATTCCATTTTCTGTAGGCTGTTTTTGAACCCAGTCAACTACGGGTACTTTTACTAGTATATATATATATATATATATATATATATATATATATATATATATATATAAGAAGTAAGCTGTTTCACAAATTAATTTTAACACAATACTGAAAACAGACTTTATACATAATTCATTCCATCAGCTGTATATATTCTATTCATTCAAGGGAAGTCTGTATTATAGAAGAAACCTAATTTACATATTATATTCAAGAAAATCAATTTTAATAATTATTCTATGTTATTTACAATTTATAGTAACAGAATTGTTTTAATTGGTCTATAGAGGAATATTATCCAAAGTTGATTTGTTTAATTTATTTTTTAATTATTTGCTAAAGCCAACACAACCTCTGTTTAAAAAAAAACGGAAGTAAGCTTTATTCATTTAAAAGCTGTAACAGCAACAAATGGCCCGAGAGATTTGGTGAGAAAAAGATGTTGTTGTTTTTTAAACTACAACAGATTAATTAAAATTCATAGCCTACCCCTACCCCACTTTAAAAACAATAAATAAATACAAAGGTAAAGAAATTATCCATTTTATTTCTATTAGCATTTTATTCTTCTGTGCGGAGACTGTTTGAATTCTTACGGGGAAATTCAATTAATAGTAAATACGAGTGATGGGACGATTCCAATATTTTTCCCGAGTCCGATACAATTACCGATTCCGTACTAAATTCCCGATTCCGATACAATTACCGATTCCGATTTCGATTCTTTATAGATCTCTAAATATTTAACTATAAAAGTAATGTTTTGTCCCGATTACTGTAAAAACACCTATTATATGTCCCTATATTTTCTCAAACGTAAAACCACACTCGTGAGTGGGGTCTAGAGATGCTACTCTTACTGTAATTTTAAATCAATACATATGTATGATTTTATTATTACTACAAGCAGTGGAAGATGTTTCTTAAACTATAATCAAATAAAAAAGATAATTTAGGGAATCGGTTTTGGCATCGAAAAATAGGCTCCAAATTTTCCGATTCCCGATTCCGATACCGATTAATCGTCCCAACACTTGTAAGTACATAACTATAATTTACGCACAACAGAATATAAGGGAATTTTTTCTAGACTGGGGCAGCATTTACTAAATGTAAAATTTCTTCTATTCTGTGCAGATGTTTTTGTTTTAGTTCTTCGTATATATTATTTAGTCTTTCATTGTTAGTCAGATTTCTCCTCTTCCATCGTTTCGTCGCCATCTTTCTTCGTATTTACTGTTTTAGCTTCGTTCTGAAATTTAGTGATCTGGGGTTTCCATCTTACTTTCTACCCAGGCTTTGCGGATTCATTCTTTTGAAGAGTTTTTGTTTCTATTTTTACTTTCATGCTTATAGATTTTAAATTAAGTTCCAGGATAGTATCTGTTGAGATGCATGGGAGTAGTCTGTTTATATTTTCTGTCTTTAAATTTAATTTCTTCTCATCTTCGTTCCTTGTTTTGTCCTCGTTCATAACTAGTTTGATGTAATCAACTTCTCTTCCTACATCCATCATCGCCGAGTTCTATGATTTTGTGGCCTTCAATATCCTCGGTTTCAGTGTTAATATTTTGCCATCGTTATTATTATTATTATTATTATTATTATTATTATTATTATTATTATTATTATTATTATTACGATTTGCACCCACTTGCAGTTCTCGCACAGGTCATCATCAAATATAACTAACTGACAACAATCGGTGGTTTTCTCTGGAGGCTGGATGACAAGTATCTCCAGGTTTCCACTACTCTTTCAATAATCTTTGCCAGTGAATTCACATTATCGCAACAGCCGTTTACCATTGATTTCTCGCTGGCATGACCGTTGGTGGACTGAAATGTGGGTGGCAGCAAACCTACCCAAGATCATAGCCCTCTTCGCACTCATCTAGTAGATGTCTGGTTAGTGCTTTCTCTCCTAGGTCTTTCCATCCTCCTTGACTCTTCTCGACTATTCTGGGTGGCATCAGTCTATGTCGACACTACCATATATTATTATCGACTCACAAGGTGCTTTAACACAGGTCATCAAATATAAAAACTTGTGGTGTTCCCTGGAAGCTGAGTGACAGAAAGTCTTCCCATGTTTCCAGTACTCTCCACCTCTTTCGATAACATTTGCATATGACTTTGCATTATCGCAACATCCGCTTGCCTTTGATTTCTCACTACCAGCGGCGATTGGTCTTCATTTGAATTTGAGTGGCAATAAGCCTCCCCAAGGTTCTAGTTCTCTTCGCACTTATCCAACGGGGGCCTGGTCAGTGCTCTCTTTCGGTCTTTCCCTCCTCCTTTTTTTTTTGGGGGGGGGTGATGTGGTAATGGGTGATGGGGGATAAGAGAACGTATAGATATGTCGCTTCAGCGTACTTGGTTCCATGTAGCGCTTCATATTGTGCCTCTGCAGCAGTTTGTCTGGCTCACGCTTGTGGCTCATGAGTGTTAGTCTCCACATTCAAGGATTTTCCTTAATATTTCAGCTGTTTTCATTATTGATATTCGTTGTATCTTTCCAGTCATTCTTCTGATTCCAATTTCTCCCATTCTTTTTTCCAGGTTTTTCAGGAGTGTTCCTAGTGCTCCTACTATTATAGGTATTATTTTGATTTTCTTCATCATCCATATCCCTTTCACCTCTCTGGGTAGCTCTGTGTATTTGCTCCATTGCTCCTTTTCTTTGATATTCACCCTGTGGTCAGATGGAACAACAACGTCTACGATTTGAACGGATTTTTCTTTCTTATTAATTATGACGACATACGGTATTCTTGCTTGGATAGGTTTATCAGCTTGTATGCCCATTTTGTGATTCTCGTTTTCAAGTACTGTTGCCGGCTTATTATTATTATTATTATTATTATTATTATTATTATTATTATTAATAATAATAATAATAATAATAATAATAATAATAATAATATTTAAAAAAAAAAAAACATTAGAACATTAAGTTAATTGAGAAGTATGCGAGTGCGGCCATTTTCCGGTCGAGATGGTTTGAAAATTCAGTCCAACCTATTTTAAAATTCATCTTCTTCTCTGTGTGAATTTGCGTGACTTTTCTGACTGGGGGCAGTTCGTGAAAGGGAAAGGATGTTCTTTTGATTCACTTTACAAAAAAGCGTTGTTTGAAATAACACATCACTGAGCGACTCTTCCTGATTTTATTCGATTTCCTTCACAAATCAAAGAATCTGAACAATTAAGTGTAGCTTTTCTCACGAAACGTATTGATACTGAACTGCATTTTCTTATTTAATTTTTTACATTTATTTAAATATATATACATATATATATATATATATATATATATATAAAGCTGAACGTCTGTGTGTGTGTGTGTGTGTGTGTGTGTGTGTGTCTGGTCACGAATAAGCTCCTATATGGTTGACTATTATAGAAAACTAATCATATATAATGATAGAAGATGTATCGAGACACAGGAATGGGTATGTTTGATCTGGCATAATGATGATTCATTAAAATTGTGGGGTCTGCGTACGCGTCTGGTCCACAAAGTATGGAAATATTAAAAAGAAAACGTTTACAAGTCTTTTGGATATAGATGTACATAATAATACTTTGATAAGTATGTTTTAACTTAAATAGGGGTGGTATAATAAAATTGTGGGGTCTGCGTTCGCGCCTGGCCTCCATAGAATGGAAATAGCACAAACTTTAATGAAGACTTTTCATATCTATCTGCGTAAGTATACTTTGATAATTATGTTTCAGTTTGAAGAAATATGGTATAATAAAATTATGGGGTGTTCGTTCGCGCCTGACCTCTATAGAATGGAAATATGTCACAAAGTTTAACAAGGTTTTTAATATAGATCCACAGAATATTATGATAAGTGTTTCAGCGTGAACAGGTATGGTATAATAAATTTTGAGGTTTATCTATTTTATGTTTACTTTCATCATATTTTGCTTTGGTCTTGATACCCCCAAATTCGGACCTATTTTTTTACAACCCTTCCTTTTCATAACCTATCATACTTTAATAAATCAGATTCCATTTTCTGTAGGCTGTTTTTGAACCCAGTCACCAACGGGTATTTTGCTAGTATATATATATATATATATATATATATATATATATATATATATATATATATATATATATATATATATATATGATGGTAGTTTTTACAAGTACATCCTCCTATTTTTTTAACTCAAAAAGTTGAAGAGCTACGAAGACTGGAGTGGTGCCATTAAAACGAACGACCTTTTTGTGATCTAGATTTTATTTTTCTACATAGTCACCACCATTCCCAAAATTTACTGACGAATCTCTGCTTCTGACACACGTCTATTATAAGGGTTGCTTTCTTAGAGTCTCACACTTTCAATATCTGCAACAGAGATATGAAGCCTTTATTCATCAATGCATAAGTTTGGTTATCATAACAATGCAATTTGCAATCTCTTCTGATTCATTTGGGTGGAATAAAATTCAGGCGACATTAGATTTGGAACCCATCTCGTGTGTGTGTGTGTGTGTGTGTGTGTGTGTGTGTGTGTGTATGTGTGTGTGTGTGTGTGTGTGTGCGCGCGTGCGAGATGGGTTCCAAAATTAATACCTCCTAAATATAATCCTTTCATGACTGAAATAAATTTAATATATATGTGTATACAAATCAGCTGTCCTTTCCCTCACAACTTCACAACCGCACCATTAGTATGAAAAACAATTTTAAAAGGTTTAAACTTAGAGCTGCAACTTCCAACGTAGACTCTGACTACCAGGTTTCTAAATCCAACAACAGGGAGCAAAGTTTCAACTTTACAAAGGTTGAAATCCAATCGCAAGAGACGAAACCTAACCTTTGCGAAACTGGCATTGGCTCAACAGCTTTCTTAGACGATTTCTCGATTAATGGTTATTCGAACTTAATCTCTAAACCTGATCCTCGTGACCGCCACAAACAAGGAATACGTGGCTACAAACTTTTATTATTTTTTAAAATCGCGGAATAAATGCGCACACTCATTTATTTTTAATCTGATAGTTTATCAACTAAAGAACTAAAACATTTGGTCAATCGAATCTTAAAGAACATTCGGATAGACATATTTGAAGTGTTAACGTCACTTAGAGGTGGGTACAGACAACTATATACAGATATATACATGAGATACAGCTATTCGCCACAGTTTGATTATTATTTTACATTGCTTTCGGTGCCGCTTGGGTTTTTACCACGGCACTAAAATCAACAATCTAGACAATTCTGGAATGGATCTTTTCCCTGTTGATTGCGAAAAAGGCTGATCCTGTGCAGTGCTATGAGGTCTAACTTTTTAGGCTTTTCCTTCTCTCCTTGATAAGTGATTAAGGCCTTACTAATCGCCTTAAGTGACCCTGTCGACAAGGCTGCTGAGGCATGTTCTACATGGCAGAATGCCTCTCCTAGGGGGCGTTGACTTTTCAATCCGACTTTCCCATCCTCCTGTCATATTTCTCACTGTGTGAGACAAATAAATACCATGACATAAATTCCATTAAAACAGGATATATTTGAAATTTTAGAGGAGGTTGGACCTTCATAGATCGCTTAGGTTAGACGACTATTAGAGATTTAGGAACAACTTTCATTATCTACCCTATAAAGTCTTATAAGATTAAAATTATATTTAAAATAAAATAGAATGCATTTTGGAGTTTTAATATTGTTCTGACCCCGTAGCGCCAATAGGTGGTATATTAGTGAACACTTCCATTGTATTCTTTGGCTAATTTTGCATAAGATTACATTTTCAGATTTTATGTAGATTTCTTAACCTTAAAGAACACTTAAAAATTACACACGCACACATACGTTGAGTTCATATAGAGAGAGATATAATACTACGGTGTAATGTTTCTTCTAGTTGATTTATTCTTTAATTTATTTTGATTTTTTGATTTTTCATATTTATTTTTCTTCTTCTTCTTCACGCATTTTTTTTTCAGGAAGTCACAGAAATAACAAAAAAGCGCATGGATGCATCCGTGCGTATTTTTCCACAAATCTTTTATATATATATATATATATATATATATATATATATATATATATATATATATATATATATATATATATATATATATATATTTAAATAAGGGAGTAGTCACCAACAATGTGTATTTTTTAACATTATTTTATTATTCCGTGTCTTGGTTTTTCATTGAGAATTATGTTTGGATCATTGTAATAATGTTTTTAAGTCATTGAAATCGTTTACGCGCGTTTCAGATGGTCTGTGATGCGTCCTCGTCAGAAATTATTTTCAAATGTGTTGGAGATGTAAAAATGGCGATTTTTGTAGTTAATGTGAAGTTTTTTCCAAGGGGTGGCCTTACATAAGAGCAACATCAAAATTGCAGATAACAGACACCTCTACGTTTCAAAACACGTACACACATGCAGTGGAAACAGCTTCAAAATAATGCCAATCTTCCAAACAGACAATTATTTTTATTTACTTACACAGGAAAAAACTTCATCACCAGATTCACTCCTGAACTGAACAGAACCTAATACCATCACACAAAAACATGAAATGCAAGGTACACTCGCATGCACACCCATACACATACACATATACACACCCACACATAAACCAGAACCGACACATTAAAACACACACACGTGCGCGCATACAACCACACACAGACATAACACCCCTATCTCTAATACAACACACTGAGCAATACCAACCCTACTTAACCTCGGAACCAACAACACTAGGAGACACCTAGAACCATAGTATAATATCTGTCCCAACACCTCGCTCCCTCCTCAGTCAGTGGAGAAGAACCCCCTCATGACTGAAACGACTATCATCCCTTCTATCATCCCCCTCCCATACCTATACCCCCTCCAATGCCCCCCTCTGGGGAACAAAATCTTCCCCACACTAGGAACCGATCCTGGGTCTGGCCATACCCACATGGGGAGACAAATAAATAGAAACATTAAAAAATCCCCTATTTTAAATACACCTCTCTTTCAAAACAAACATAATATAAGGAATACTCGAAAAGACTAAAACGAAAAATCACAATACTAAAATCCAAGAATCCAAAAAATAAATATCAAAATAGAATGAAAGCACCCCTACCCTTATTTCAGAATAGCCAGTCCCCCCCTCCTCACACATACACATTAGTAACGACCTCGGACCACAGCCGCCTTCCTAAGGAAGCAAATAACCCCAAAATACTATAAAACAATATACACATTCCCAAACCAATAAAAGCAAACACACACACGCACACACACGCGCGCACACACACACACATAAACACACACACACCCTACCCCACCCTAAAGGAAAAGAAAAATAGCGACTACAGCCAGGTCAACGTCTCCCTGGACAAGCCCAATAAAAGAGCAATAAAAATTCTGCATACCAATGAATAATAAACACTTACAAGCCTCCACCCCTTGGAAAAAACTTCAAATTAACTACGAAAATCGCCATTTTTACATCTCCAACACATTTGAAAATAATTTCACAGACCGTCTGAAACGCGCGTAAACGATTTCAATGACTTAAAAACATTATTACAATGATCCAAACATAATTCTCAATGAAAAATCAAGACACGGAATAATAAAATAATGTTAAAAAATACACATTGTTGGTAACTACTCCCTTATTTAAATATACATCTTTCTTTCGTTGGAATTTCTTAACCCATTTTATATAAATATATATATATATATATATATATATATATATATATATATATATATATATATATATATATATATCCTAACCCTAACTCTGTTTTGAAGGCGAGAAATTAGGTTTCCACCGATCTTAACGCGAACGCTTGTGCCTTAATACTACTGGGATATGGCATTAAAAATCAGTATAATAACAAAATACAATACAGTATATAATACACATGTATATAACCAAATAACATTATAAATAACATCGTAAGGCGGGCAAATATCATAACCAGGGGCCTGAAAACATCGGATTCCACATTGTAACCTGAAAAATCCGTATCCTAGAGCCACGGTATCTCGGAGTTTTATTGTAATTCTAATCATAAGATTAAGCTAGCTCTAACGTTAACCCAAAGCCTGTTTTGGCAGGGTTCACAAATGAAGGTCGAGAACCTGTACGCGCACTGCGCATCGATGGTGAAGGTGTTTTCTAAAGCTCTTTCTATAAAAGATCGGGATTTTTCTATGCGTCCATGCCTACTTGTAAGGGTTTCTGTCCGTCCGTTAGCCTATTACGTAATCTTGAAATATTTCAATCCTTTTTTTTTTATTATTATGATTTATGTTACTATTTTTCGTTCCAAAACAAGGCATAATGCCACTTAAGCGTACGAGAAAAATTTGATATGGTCCACATTTATGACAGGCAACGTGGACAGGAAATTGGACAGTAAAATGCTTGTTCACATTACATTTAAGTTTCCAAATGTTGGTTACGTAGTGGGAAGCAGAGAGCAGTAAGGCAATCGTAAAGTCAAGCGATCCGAGGAAAAAAGCTATTAGAGCAGAAAAGCTACAGTGAAGGGGTGTGATTTTATTGCTAGCCAGATGAGTAAGTGACGTGTTTACGTTCGATGTGTACAAGTGCGAGAGTTCATCGGAGTGCGTTACGTGCAAGTATTTGTAAGACAACCATAAAAATTAAAAACTGTGGCGATGCGACAGGAGAGCTTAGATTGAATATGAGTCTCTTAAAAAGTTCATTTTTGTTTTGTTTTGTTTGTTGATAGGAAAACATAGTCCATTGTCGGATAGTTAGCTAGCACAGAAAAGTTTAAAAAAAAAAAAAAAACAGATTCAGATGTATCCTTGTACAAATTCGAGTAGCCACTATTAATCTCTAATTATTAACTGTGTCAAATATATAACAACTAAAAACAAAAACTCTAATAATCCCAAATAGTGGTTCGATTTCACTTTCATTAATTTCTATCGATGAGAAGCAGAGAATTGCCAATTAAAATAATCATTTGACTAAAGTAGATCAAAACCATCCTGATCAATGATTAAAGAAATAATTACATACGATAATCGGTACTTATTACTTACTAGCTTTTTTCTGCGTCAGTTCAGTGTCACTTTGTAAATTTAATGTTATTCACTACTTGATGTTATTGAAACGAAAGTTTCGGGGATATGTAGAGTCTTCATGGTGTTGGAAAGTATGTAATATTATACTTCGATGCCTCCATTCAGTCTCAAAAGACAATGGATACGGCCATGTAAGGGTAGCTACGCGCTTAACTGTGAGACAAAAGTTGCGCAATCCTCCAACCCTACCTCTCCTAAATCGACACTTCTTGAGTCCAGTAGCAATGAAAAATGCGAGACGACTGGAAACAAAGCCGGGATAGGTGAAGAGCAAAAACAGCACCTGAAATTCTCAAATGGTCACCCATTTTAGTAGTGACCAGGTTTAATGTTGCTTAACTTCGGTAATCTAATGAAAACCGGTGTGTCAACGTGCCGTATAGATATTATACTAATTATCTAAATAAGAATGGTGTCTATAACCGTAGTCTCTATCAGTTAAAAATTAAGTAAGTATATATGTTTCTATATGTGTATGCATAGTGTTGCAATATTTTTAACTCATGACGGGTAGATATTTGTCTGGTGTCCACCGCACCAACGTGGGATACAAGTAGGGAAAGTGGAGAGTAGGTAAACTCCTCTAAAGAAGGAGCACTCTTGCCTCACAAACAATTGCCTGGGAACCCCCGTCGACATTCCCTGCTCGGAGAGCCTCAGTCGATAAGCAATAAACTTGACCCACCCAAAAGCTGGGTGGCAAGGCCTGGAAGGGTGGACCTTCCTGGGTGATACCCAAGCGGTGTACATCAGTCCGTAAGGTACTGGGCCAGTTCACGCGCCCGCACCTGTCGGGCTGACTGTCAAGAACGGATACTTGGCGTGTACTCTACCCTGTTTCCCTGCAGCCGAAGCTGCTAGGAGACACATCGCCCATCATGACTAATGAGGGGTAGATATTTAGATTTTTGCCCACCTCACCAATATTTGACAAAAGGTCTGAAGGTGGGGATCAAAACAAGCTCCCCTAAAGGAGGAGCACTCTTGCAATTACAAAAATTGCAAGAGTATCCCCGTCGGTATTCCCCGGTTGGGGCGCCTCAGCCAACAAGCAGTTAATTTGCCCCACCCGAATGCCAGATGGCAAGGTCTGGGAGGGTGGACCTCTTGAGTAATACCCAGGCGGTGTACCTCAGTCTGACAGGTGCTGGATCGGTTCCCGGCCCCTCACCTGTCGGGCTGAGTGTCAAGAACGGATCCTTGGTGTGTACTCTATTCTGTCTCCCTGCAGCCGAAGCCGCTAGGAGACATATTCCCCATCATGACTAATGAGGGGTAGATATTTAGATTTTTGCCCACCTCACAAATATTTGACACAAGGTCGAGAAAGTGGGAGAATAGACAAGCTCCCCTAATGGAGGGGCACTTTTGGCTCAAAATTGCCTGCCCCCACCCCCGAAGCCGCTAGGAGACACATCCCCCATCATGACTTATGAGGGGCATGGTCCCTCACAGTCGGGAGATTCTATTTATAAACGATGCTACTATGAACTAACGAATCAAATTAATTCACGTTCTGCTACCAACCAATCAGAAATCAGAATTGCTCCATAAAAATTAAACCTTTTTCTTTAGCAAACTTGCATATGTTTTCTTCGTGTGAACACGGGAAGAATCTTTTGCTCTGTGGCTTCCAAGTCAAGAACTGCCTACTGTGCACCAATCACTTCCAGGATTTGTATAGAACAACTAATCATTGGAAACTGTTCTGAAACTAAACTGTGGCTTCTAACTCAAGAACTGTCTACTGAGAACCAATCATCTCCAGGATTTGTATAGAACAACAACCATCGGAAGCTGTTCTGAAACTAAACTGTGGCTTCTAACTCAAGAACTGTCTACTGAGAACCAATCATCTCCAGGATTTGTATAGAACAACAACCATCGGAAGCTGTTCTGAAACTAAATATGGCTTACAACTCAAGGCATAGAATTCGCTCCTAAACTAATTAGCGGATCGTTATGTACTTCGGAATACAGCTCCAAGAGGTAATGCAGCCATGTGGGCTATATTTAGCTGAATTTAGTTTCGTGCAAAAGGGACAAAGAGAAAGCGCAAGAAAAGTCAAATGTTTCCAATATTTATGAGATTTTAACAATCCGTATTATAAAACTCTACTATAATATAAAAAGAATTTTATCTGTATATGTATACGGACCGTGTGTTTCTTTTCAATTACGCTTTAATTTGGACGATATATTTTGCTTATTAATTTGTTAGCTGAGCGTATACAATAATTACATAACGTCCACCCTCCACATGTTACGAATGGATTTCTAAATGATGACGTTACTATTTCAGAAAAGTATGTATCCAAAAATGATTACCTTCTTTTCCCTTTGTCTAAAAACATTCAGGATTTTAGGAAAAGAAAACGAATGTAATTTAAAATATAGTCTTGAACCCATCCCATTTAATTGACACATAATTCTTTTCACATATTTAGTATTGCTTTGAACTAAATGAACATTTATTTATTTATTTATTTATTTAATATATAAACACTTTCTACCAGGTTGACAGAAAAGTTCGTGCATTTTTTTAACTTTTAAACTCAGATGAACATATCTTGGTTCAAAGAAAAGTTTATTGATTGAAATAAGCACCATCAGAATCAACACTCTTTTGCCAACGCAAAACAAGTGTTTTTATGCCAGTAACGTAAAAATCTTGCGTTCTGGTGGCGATAAAGTCGCTGAAAGCGCTTTTGTATATCGCTTAGGTTTTTGAAGCATTTCTCACGGAGAAAGTTGTCGAGATGCTTGAAAATGTGGTAATCGGTAGGTAAGAGATCTGGAAACTATGGCGGATGCGGCAGAGTTCGTAGCCTAATTCGTTCAACTTCTGCAGGGTTGGTTTAGCAACGTGCGGTCGGGCATTGTTGTGGAGGAGAATTGGGTCTTTTCTTTTGACTAATGCTGGGTGTAATTGTCGAAATTCCTTCTCCGCCGTAATAGCTTCGCCTGCATTCAAAAATCTGAAAGTGATGAGACCGGTCGCCGACCATTAAACAGTCAGCATGACCATTTTATGGTGCAACTCTGGCTTCGGGATGTGTCGTGGGGCTTCGTCGGTATCCAACCACTGAGATGAGCGTCGCCGGTTGTCGTAAAGAACCCATTTTTCATCGCAAGTCACAACTCGGTCGAGAATTCTGGTCATGGCATTCGCTTTATTTGATTGGAATTTATTATTTAATATAACTGCAGTATTTTACTTTTAAAAATTGTTACTAACGGAAAAATTGTTTCTGACAGACTGACAAAATATCTATTTATATAAGATAGGTTGTATAAGTCACTTAAATTACGTTAGCGCCACCTCCTCATTGAAAGTTAACATTTATGAAAGATTATTATTAAAGCCAGATTTAAATTTCTTAAAACTTGTTTTTTTTAGGGGGGGGGGGGATTTAGTGCTATTTTCAAGTGAGCTTCCATTATCATTTTTTCATAACCACTTTTAGCGTGTTATGTTTCAAAGTTTTGGATTTATTAGGTACTACCAAGGCTACCCGGTGTTCCCTGGTGCAGAGGTGTAACAAATGTCTATTAAGACTTCCATCTTTCTACATATCCCTAGCCGCCTCAGTGTCGACTAACGCTGATCAAGTATATATCAAGTCTGTGGGTCCTTGTTTTGTAGTTTTTTACTTGTAGTTATACACATACACACTGACAACTGCTCTTTATAAAATATATTTTACCCTCCAGGCCTAGAGAGTTTAATATTGATATATTATTGTTATGAATAGATTAAAAGTATAACCTGTTTAATTTTATAAAAGTCAAGCGCCAACGTAGACCTTACAATATTCTTGATACTGATAAATTAAAATATTATTGCTATGAATAAATTAAAAGTAAAACGTGTTTTCATTTCCATGAATGTGAAACGCAAACGTAGACCCCACAATATTGTTGCTATGAATTAATTTAAAGTAAAATTATTTGTTTTAAAAACTATACGTTGATGCGCTATATATTTATACATTTTTTTTCAGTCATTTAAAATGCGTATTCACAAGCAAAAACATTTTATGGCTCCTTGGTCTTTTGGATAAAATCAAAGTGTTGTTCACATTAAAACTTCGAATGAGCGATATATATATATATATATATATATATATATATATATATATATATATATATATATAAACTTAACCTAGATTTAAAACAAGTCAGGACACTAGATATCTAAACTAAATAGCACACACAAAGGATCGGGTTAACTGGCGGTCAAATGGGCCTTTGTCCTGTAAGTGCCTGCTCATTGGCTGATTAGGAAGAGCGCGATGGATACTAGAAAGCTGATTGACTAACTAAAAACTCAATAGAAGGTGCATATATAAAAACGCGAGACAACCACAAAATTCTCGCATAAGCCTGAGGAATCCTAGAGTGGATGAAACGCGGAATATTCAGTGTAGCTTAATCGCTATATATATTTTATAACTTACTAACAAGCTCTACCTACGTATTGAGCACTGTTGAAGTAAATACTTAAAGTTTACGCATACATTTATACCTTCGTATATTAATTTTATGTGAGTAAATGAAGTAGTTATATATATATATATATATATATATATCGCTTATAAAAAAAGGAATTAACCCCTTATAAAGTTGATTCTTCATTTAAACGTCAACACAAACGTTAAAAATACATGGAAATTTACAGGACTAAATGAACTTCATTTAAATGAACTTCATTAAGTCATGTAAAGTCTTCCGTAATTTCTTCTAAACTATCATTAAATTTTAGATTTTTTTTTTATCTCGCCACGCGAAATTATAGAATGAGATACACGATGCAATTATTTGAAATTCAGGTATTTATATTATATTTTTGTATATTCTTATAGTAAATCATCCTAAATCTTATTTAGACAAAAAATAATTGATTCAAAACCCTTTTAAAAATAAATAAATAAAATAAATATAAAAAAATAATGTGGTATCAATCGAGAAAAAAAGGGGGTAAATGGTGTTTATTTGGAAAATTTTAAAGTTAAAATTCAATTAAAAATAGTAGAAAAAGTTTATTATATTATTCTGCTTTTCATATTATAAAATTAACGCTTTTTATATTTCTGGGAAAAAATGTTGCTTAAGAATATACAATTTTGTTTCTAATCTGAACATCCTATACATTATTTTGTTTCTTAGCAAGATACCGAATATATAATTTTGTTTCTTAGCTAGACATCGAATATATCATCTTGTTTCTCAGCTGAACCTCGAATACATCATTTTGCTTCTTAGCCAGACATCGAATACATCATTTTGCTTTTTAGCCAGACATCGAACATATCATTTTGTTTCTTAACTGGCCATCGTATATAATAGTTTGTTTCTAATCTAGACATCGAATATATAATTTTGTTTCTTAGCTAGACATCGAATATATCATTTTGTATCTTAGCGAGAAATCCAATATATCATTTTGTTTCTTCGCTGGACATCGAATATATCATTTTGTTTCTTAGCTAGACATCGAATATATCATTTTGTATCTTAGCGAGACATCCAATATATCATTTTGTTTATTCGCTGGACATCAAATATATCATTTTGTTTCTTAGCTAGACATCGAATATATCAATTTGTTTCTTAGCTAGACATCGAATATATCATTTTGTTTCTTATCTGGGCATCGAATATATCATTTTGTTTCTTATCTGGGCATCGAATATATCATTTTGTTTCTTAGCTAGACATCGAATATATCATTTTGTTTCTTATCTGGGCATCGAATATATCATTTTGTTTCTTAGCTAGACATCGAATATATCATTTTGTTTCTTATCTGGGCATCGAATATATCATTTTGTTTCTTAGCTAGACATCGAATATATCATTTTGTTTCTTATCTGGGCATCGAATATATCATTTTGTTTCTTATCTGGTCATCGAATATATCATTTTGCTTCTAATCTAGACAGCGAGTATTTCATTTTGTTTCTTCGCTGGACATCGAACATATCATTTTGTGTCTTGGCTGGACATCGTAAATAATAGCTTGTTTCTTAGCTAAACATCGAATATATCATTTTGTTTCTTAGCTAGATATCGAATATATCATTTTGTGTCCCAGCTGAACCTCGAATACATCATTTTGCTTCTTAGCCAGACATCGAATACATCATTTTGCCTCTTAGCCAGACATCGAATATATCATTTTGTGTCTTAGCTAGACATCGAACGTATCATTTTGTTTCTTAACTGGCCATCGTATATAATAGTTTGTTTCTAATCTAGACATCGAATATATAATTCTGTTTCTTTGCTAGACATCATATATATCATTTTGTATCTTAGCGAGACATCCAATATATCATTTTTTTTCTTCGCTGGACATCGAATATATCATTTTGTTTCTTAGCTGGACACCGTGTATAATAGTTTGTTCCTTAGCTAGACATCTAATATATCATTTTGTTTCTTAGCTTGAAATCGTATATATCATTTTGTTTCTTAGCTAGACATCGAATATATCATTTCTTTTTAAGCTGGACATCAAATATATCATTTTGTGTCTTAGCTAGATAACGAATATATCATTGTGTTTCATAGCTAGAACTCCAATATATAATTTTGTTTCTTAGCTAGACATCGAATATATCATTTTGTTTCTTATCTTGAAATAGTATATATCATTTTGTTTCTTAACTAAACATCGAATACATCATTTGTTTTTAAGCTGGACATCGAATATATCATTTTGTGTCTTAGCTAGACATCGAATATATCATTGTGTTTAATAGCTAGAACTCCAATATATCATTGTGTTTCTTAGCTAGACATCTAATATATCATTTTGTTTCTTAGCTTGAAATAGTATATATCATTTTGTTTCTTAGTAAAACATCGTATACATCATTTGTTTTTAAGCTGGACATCGAATATATCTTTTTGTTTCTTAGCTGGACATCGTGTATAATAGTTTGTTTCTTAGCTAGACATCGAATCGGATATATCATTTTGTTTCTTCGCTGGACATCGAATATATTCATTTTGTTTCTTAGCTGGACATCGTATATAATAGCTGGTTTCTTAGCTAAACATTGAATATATCATTTTGTTTCTTAGCCAGACATCGAATATATCATTTTGTTTCTTAGCTAGACATCGAATATATCATTGTGTTTCTTAGATAGACATCAATTATATCATTTTGTTTCTTAGCTGGACATCGAATATATCATTTTGTTTCTGAGCTAGACATCGAATATATCATTTTGTTTCTTCGCTGGACATCGAATATATACTCTTGTTTCTTAGCTAGATATCGTATCTATCATTTTGTTTCTCAGCTGGACGTCGAATATATAATTTTGTTTCTTAGCTAGACATCGAATATATCATTTTGTTTCTTAGCTAGATATCGTATCTATCATTTTGTTTCTTAGATGGACATCGAATATATCATTTTGTTTCTTAGCTAGACATCGAATATATCATTTTGTTTCTTAGCTAGACAGCGAATATATCATTTTGTTTCTTAGCTAGATATCGTATCTATAATTTTGTTTCTTAGCTAGACATCGAATATATCATTTTGTTTCTTAGCTAGACATCGAATATATCATTTTGTTTCTTAGCTAGATATCGTATCTATCATTTTGTGTCTTAGCTGGAATCGAATATATCATTTTGTTTCTTAGCTAGACACCGAACATATCATTTTGTTTCTTAGCTAGATATCTAATATGTCATTGTGTATCTTAGCTTGACATCGAATATATCATTTTGTTTCTTAGCTAGACATCGAATATATCATTTTATTTCTTTGCTAGACATCGAAGATATCATTTTGTTTCTTAGCTAGACATCGAATATATCATTGTGTTTCTTAGCTAGTCATCGTATCTATCATTTTGTTTCTCAGCTGGACGTCGAATATATCATTTTGTGTCTTAGCTGGAATCGAATATATCATATTGTTTCTTAGTTAGACATCGAATATATCATTTTGTTTCTTAGCTAGATATCGTATCTATCATTTTTTCCCCAGCTTGTCATCGAATATATCATTTTATTTCTTAGCTAGACATCAATTATACCATTTTGTTTCTTAGCGAGACATCGAATATATCATTTTGTTTCTTAGCTTGACATCGAATATATCATTTTGTTTCTTAGCTAGACATCGAATATATCATTTTGTTTCTTAGCTAGACATCGGAGATATCATTTTGTTTCTTAGTTAGACATCGAATATATCATTTTGTTTCTTAGCTTGACATCGAATATATCATTTTGTTTCTTAGCAAGATATCGAATATATCATTTTGTTTCTTAGCTTTACATCGAATATATCATTTTGTTTCTTAGCTAGACATCGAATATATCATTTTGTTTCTTAGTTAGACATCGAATATATTATTGTGTTTCTTTTCTAGATATCGAATATATCATTGTGTTTCTTAGCTAGACATCGAATATATCATTTTGTTTCTTAGCTTGACATCGAATATATCATTTTGTTTCTTAGCTTGACATCGAATATATCATGTTGTTTCTTAGCTTGACATCGAATATATCATTTTGTTTCTTAGCTAGACATCGAATATATCATTTTGTTTCTTAGCTTGACATCGAATATATCATTTTGTTTCTTAGCTTGACATCGAATATATCATTTTGTTTCTTAGCTAGACATCGAATATATCATTTTGTTTCTTAGCTTGACATCGAATATATCATTTTGTTTCTTAGCTAGACATCGAATATATCATTTTGTTTCTTAGCTTGACATCGAATATATCATTTTGTTTCTTAGCTTGACATCGAATATATCATTTTGTTTCTTAGCTTGACATCGAATATATCATTTTGTTTCTTAGCTAGACATCGAATATATCATTTTGTTTCTTAGCTTGACATCGAATATATCATTTTGTTTCTTAGCTAGACATCGAATATATCATTGTGTTTCTTAGCTAGACATCGAATATATCATTTTGTTTCTTAGCTTGACATCGAATATATCATTTTGTTTCTTAGCTTGACATCGAATATATCATGTTGTTTCTTAGCTAGACATCGAATATATCATTTTGTTTCTTAGCTAGACATCGATATATCATTTTGTTTCTTAGCTAGACATCGAAGATATCATTTTGTTTCTTAGCTAGATATCGTATCTATCATTTTGTTTCTTAGCTAGACATCGAATATATCATTGTGTTTCTTAGCTAGATATCGTATCTATCATTTTGTTTCTAAGCTGGACATCGAATATATCATTTAGTTTCTAAGCTTAACATCGAATGTATCATTTTGTACCTTAGTGTTAAGTTTGCAGGTTGAAAAAAGTTACGTAGAAAGCAATACAAATGACGACTCAACAAACAAAGGTAGATCAAATAAGAAGTGTATTAGGAAAAAGTATATTTACAGGATATTTACATAATGGTGTCAAATAAGAAAGTCTTTGCTGGAGAAACATATCTGCTCTTTGCGGCCTTCGTTGGCTTCTGGTGAACACACACTCAGACTAACTGAATCTTCCTATTTATGTGTAATTACTATCCACATATGCAAATGAATGTGTGTCACCACAACACCCTCCTCCCAAGATTTGAAGTCGCACAGATTTCAATATCTTTTTCTCTTGGGATTTAACATTAATGGTTCATTAAACTTCCTTTTTCTACCTGATCTTCGGGGTTCAGGTGTATATTGAGGCGGTTCCAAATTAAAGGATTCGTATATGATGTCCATGGTTTCCTCCTCTTCGACTGCCGTTGTATAATCACCATCTTGAATGTGGCGTTTTTTTATTTTGTTCAGGTGCCTTTTATGTATATTTTGTGGACCTTTAATCATGTATGTACAATCACCAACGCGTTTATCCACTACTCCACATTCCGAGTAAGAAGTGTTATTCCTGTAGCACTTGAAATATACTCGATCTCCCGAGTTATATTTCTTTCTTATCATGTGTGTAGTGTTTCGGACAATTGCCTGTCTTGGCAATAGTTTATCAAACGCTGATTTCACCTTTCTTTTCTTTACATATACGGTGGGGGGCTGCCCAGTCGCTATGTTCTAATTTTGATAGTATTCCTGTATGTTCCAATTTGTCTAATTCTTTATTAATCTTTTCGAACACAGCGAACGGACCGTTTCGCTTTTTTCTAAAAATTAGGCTGGTGTTTTTTTATTTAAGTTCAAACGAGGCCTTAAATTTATTGCAACGACTTAATTTAGTCATAAATACATCAGGGAATAATTTTTTGAAGTCCTCTTTTATATTTTCTGTTGTTGGAGTAGTACATTCTTTTTTTTACAGAATGTATTAATTGGCTTATCCCAGAGTCCAAATTTCTCAATTAAATCTATTCCAAACAGGTTTTCGCTATTTTTCAATACGAACATTTTTAATTTCTTCGTAATCCCTTTCAATTTTATCGGAAGGATAACTTCTCCTTCAAATTTTATCTCACCACCAGTTACCGTCCGAGCTGATTTACTTGTTTTCATCATGGTTGGTTTACCCAACTTTTCCCATGTATTCAAGTTTATTATAGAAATATCGGATCCTGAATCCAGTTGTAATTTTATTGGCGTTTTAAATATTTCCGCTTTTATGTATTTTCGCCGATTTTTGTCTAATTTTTCATTTGATTTTGTTTGCTGTACTCTCTTTCTTCTATCTATTTTAATCCATGTTTAGTGTAATGGCCCTTTCACAATCCTCTGCTAATTTCTGAAGTGTTAAATCTTGCTCAGATTCCAGCTTAGACAACACTCGTCTGCGTATTTCTGCATTTTTCGTGGAGACTAACCCTTGTGCGAAGATTAGGCATTTGAAATCTTCTACTGTTAGTTCCGCTAGCTGAAAATTATCACAGTTTTTATTGACAACTGATGCGTATGTCAAATAATCTTGGTTGTCCATCTTCCTTAGATTGATACACATGAAAAAGAGATATATTCGGATTAAATAATTCTTTTAGTAATTTTACAGCTTCCATAAAATCTAATTCCGTAGTTTTTTTTAAGTAGTATATAATCTACGAACTTGCTGTGTTCTCTTACACCCAACTTCCTGAGTAAAAGGCTCACTTTCTGGCTATTTGGCCAACTTTTGCAGTCCAGTTGAAAGACATCCTCGTATCTTGTATAGTTTGCTTCAATAGTCTTTTCTTCTTCCGGCACATAATTAAATGTGTCCATGCTATTAAATATAGTTGTATGCGAGAAATTAGTACTGTCGACATTTTCTCGATTAGTCTTTAATAGTTCCAGTGTTTTAGCAAAACGTTCATTTTGCCTTTCTTCATATTCAAATTGTAATTTCTTCTGCCTTTCCTCATATTCAAATTGTAATTTCTTCTGCCTTTCTTCTTGTTCAAGTTGTAATTTCTTCTGCCTTTCTTCTTGTTCCATTTGCCATTTCAATAATTTCTCCTCTCTACGTGCATCTAACTCGGATTGCGCCTTTTGTTGCGTCTGCAAAAATTGCATTAACATTCTAGATAAATCTTCCATTATTTTTGTATTCTTCAGTAGCAGTAATGCAGTTACGAAGAAAATTTGTACAATTTCACATGCAACACAATATCCGTACGATATAAAATGGCTTGTGTTACAAAAAAATTGTTTATAGTTCCTGTTTTCAATAGTAATATCGCTGCTCGAATAATATTTTCTCACTTCGCTAGCGAGTCAAGCTAATCCAACCACAACATAAGAACTGAGGCTTTTGCTGAAACCACAAAATACGATTTACTTTTCCGTTTTAGGCATTTCCTAATAAATAACAGCCGAACTTAAGTACCACTCTTTCCATAGAAAAAAAAAGTTTTGCAACTCGAGTCACAATTAAAAAAAAAATAAAATGTATGGACTACATTAAAAAAAATTTTTTTTTTTTTTGCGTGACGTTTTACTGTCTTATATCCGTTATCCAGTAACAACTTTAGTTTTAAAATAAAATCTTTCCTTGATTTTAGTTTAACTGTGGTATTTTTTTTTAAATACCGAAGAGAAAAATTTGGCTTGCCAAAAAGTCTTTAGTTGGTATTTACAGCAATTTAGGAAATCCACTGGTGGACTGTTTTTTTCTTCGTATGTTACTTCCTTGCAATTTAGTAATACGAATCTGTTCTTCGTAATTTAGTAATACGAATCTGTTTGTCGTTTTACAAGAATTCACTTTTACAGTTTGTTATTTTTTTTAGATGGATTCCACGGGAAACGTCGTAAATCGTCGCTTTTTTGCCACGTTCCAGTTTGTTTGTTTTTTCTTTGAGACTGCAATTAAAGGTTTTGGTTTGTCTCTTTTTTCCGACTAGTATTTTAGTAAATAAAATACTATTAATCGAGGTTACTTTTTTTTTTAACCTGAATGTAGTTTTTGTTCTTGGAATTTGGGAAACAACCGTTTCTTTCTTTTAGTGTTGTATTTCGCGAGGAAAATATTTTACAGTTTTCCAATGTTCGCTGAATTATTCATTTTTTTCCGCTTGAGTCGAACTTCTCTTTAGCGTAAAATCCGTTTTTACGACTATTTCGTTCGTCAAAACTTGTATTCCTTAGAAAGGTCAACCGTTGCGTTGTACTTTTTTTTAGTGAGTTCTTTCCATTTCTTCGTCAAACTGTTATATTTGACGTTCATCCTCGTCGTCACTGTTTAGTTTGCAGGTTGAAAAAAGTAACGTAGAAAGCAATACAAATGACGACTCAACAAACAAAGGAAGATCAAATAAGAAGTGTATTAGGAAAAAGTATATTTACAGAATATTTACATAATGGTGTCAAATAAGAGAGTCTTTGCTCGAGAAACATATCTGCTCTCGGCGGCCTTCGTTGGCTTCTGGTGAACACACACTCAGACTAACTGAATCTTCCTATTTATGTGTAATTACTATCCACATATGCAAATGAATGTGTGCCACCACAACACTTAGCTAGACATCGAATATATCATTTTGTTTCTTAGCTAGACATCGAATATATCATTTTGTTTGTTACTTGCCCCCTATTTTTATGCTAGGAAGTTTTCATTTTAAATTCTACACAAATATGCGGAATGTAGAAACTATACATAAATAGAATTCAGCATAATAGTGAAATGAAACCAATCATCTAATAAGAAAACATAAAAATGAAAAAGTAATTGATTAAGGCTCGTTTTTCAAAGGAATATACAAAATAGTTAACCCCCATGTTGTCGCTCGCTTATCCATGACTGAGTATATCAAGAAGTTCATTTTCATAAATTGTAAATAGAAAAATTAATATCAATGTCAGGGCGTTAAAATAATTAAATTTTATAGGTGTATAGAAGATATGTACATGTGTGTGTGTATGTGTGTGTGTGTGTGCGTGTTATTGGATTTATTCCGTGCCCGTGCAGAACCGGTCGTACAATACGATTAAATATGATATTGTAATTTATGCAGATTGGGTATGTATTATTACAGAATCATTCCTCCATTGAATATTTATTATATATTACTAGGAATAATTTTCCCGGTGGATTAATTCGCAAAAAATATAATATTCCGTCTGTGTTTGTCTACAATATCACGTCAGCTGATATTTGGACTTGACGATGAATGCCTTGGAAAAGTCACTTCTGATTAATGTTTAGTTTTAAAGTATGCAAACGAATAAATGATTTGCAGCGATTATAAATGGTGCTTCTTTTTTAATTGTAAATTGAAAATACTGAGATACACCCGGGCTTTTACACAGGGGAAGTTTCGATCTGCAGTCGAATACTCTACTACTGAGTTATATCTCCAGATGACAACAATTCTGGGGGTTTTTTTTAATGATTTGCTGAGATTTTATTATTTCTCTTGGCCGGTGTAACATAGATTATCCCCCTGTAAAAATTCTTCTTTTTTATCTGTAAGAGAAAAAGACTATTTTTAAATCGGACTTTTTCGATTTTCGAGAATAATTTGCTGAGATTTTATTATTTTCCTTGGCAGGTGTAACGTAAAATATCCCCCTGTCAAAGTTATTTTTTATTTATAAAAGAAAAAAGAGTATTTTTACGATCGAATTTTTTCTACTTTTGATACTTATCGGGTGTATTTCTGTACAAAACATATCTAAGAATACTGCCAGACATATAAATTACCTGTCTGTGAAATTTGGAACATATGAGGAAGAAACTTACACACACACACAAAGTGATTTTTATATATAGGTACGTGCAAAATGAATGCAGATGCTCAAAATTTATACACATTTTGACCCCTCCCTTTACTTAAAAATTCGCCAAAAATCAGGAAATTAACCAATTTTAATGAAATTTTCAGTATTTTATTAATGATCACGGAATATATTGAACTCATTATTTTTATTTAAATTTTCGTAGAAATGTATTATTTTTTAAACAAAAAATACCTTTACTAAAGTTATAGTTTTCTGTAGTAAAAAAAAAATGAATGAATTTGTTTTTGCTTTTTTATGAAAATAAAGCATCGTAAATTATAACAATTAAAAAAAAATTTCATTTTTACAGGAACATTACGAAAAATGCCCCTAAATCCGTATTAATGAATTCGATACAACTCGAAGGAAAATTAATTTTTCGAGCTACTGATATTCTCATCCAATTAAGCATTGTATATTAAATATTTTCACACACAAAAATATATATAATAGCAAAAAAATTCTATTTTTTTTAATTACAGGTTTCGCATAATTTTTATGTGTAAGATTTTAATATTTTTCTTGCTTGCATGAATTTGAAACTTTCAGCTTAACATAATTTTTATATAATCTTGAAAAATAATTTTAAAAAAAAATAATTTAAAAATAGGACCGTAGAAAAATAATTAAGTTAAGCAATAGAAAAATCATACAAACGTTCAGAATAGGAATGGGCGGATGCATGTCTAGGAAAAAAAAGAAAACTAGCAGCCTTTCCCTTTCCTCCCTTTTAATTACATGATGTCATTTTCACACAGTCTTTCGACTGGCGGAAATTTTGGGTTCCGTATATTCCGCGTTTACAAAACTTCCATTTGTTGCGATTTTGCGAAGATCAAAATTGCTCGTTTTGGGGGCTAATTAAGCTATTTTTCTTCTTTTTTTTTACAAAAAAAGGTGTTTTTTTAATTTAATTCAATATATTAGGACTTTACTAATTATCTTTGAAATAGACCCAGAAAACTGATATTTATCTTTTAAAGGATTTTTACAATAAATTTATTTAACTTCAAAATTTAGCTGAATTGGTTAGCTCGCTGTGAAAATTTTTTTTAGAACTTTTTGTTTTTCACGTGTACACATATTTTTTTCCTTTTGGAAATTAACTTTGATCTTCCATCTTTCAAATACAATCAAAAAGTAGTCGGAAACCGACAAAAAAATATTGTAAATCGGCATTCAAAACTATGTCCCTCTATCTTTATTCGACCATTTTTGCCCGTACCTATTATATAATAGTAGATATATATATATATATATATATATATATATATATATATATATATATATATATATATATATATATATATATATATATATATATATATATATATATATATATATATATATATATATATATATATATATATATATATATATATATACAGAGATATGTGCATAATACGTATATTGCGTCTGATAACCTCTCTTTGCTTGACTGCAGATTTTTTCGTGTCTTTTTGATAGTTAAATCACTGCTTGAATCGACAGGTCGGAACGTTTCCAAACACGCGCGCATATATACAATGACTAATCTATCGAATTGTACACACCTAAATGCTCGGTATTGTGTCCTGCTTTTTTTTTATATGAGGAGATTTTTATTATTTTTCCCCCCGGGTCATCTAACTTTCCGATTCGTTAAATTATTCGTACGCATGTCTACAAAGCATGTCTCGACGAGGTAAGCCGAATCTGATTTGATTTCAAAGGCAAGGGAACAGCTCAAACGACTTGACATGCCTGAAGTCACTTATTGCACATGGCATCGAGTTCCGCTTGTTGCGCATAATCGAGTTCGGCAAATAAAAACACACATTCTTGCCTCGCCGTTGCTAGTAGCCGGGCAATAAGCATATGCTTCTAAATCATGCGTGTGTTATGGAAGTCTACGAAATTTAAGTTCAAATTCATAGTAAAAGCCGATAATTGAATGGTTTTGTTGAAAAAAAAATCAAAGTATGTAATAAAAGTGAGTGCACAACTAACTTTAATGATCATGTGTGCAAATTTAATTTTGTTAGAATTAAAGAACAAATAAAGGAAAGGCTTAATTTTAATAATAACTAACAAAAATAAACCAATAGGGAAGAATATTAACTCACGCGAATTTTAATTTTATCCTCATATATAATATTTCGATTGCAGAAATTTCCCTCTGATGTTACATACAAATGTAATCTGTCTAGACTATTATTCACTATCTTATATAACTTTAGAACGACATTTTAGACACGTTTAGTCCTTATAATAAAATCCTATATTCCATCCTAGGAGCAACATCATCATAATCGCAACATCTTTAGAGGAAGTAGTTTCTATCTTTTCCCCTAAATATTAAGTCCTCCTACGTCCTCCCGTCAAGACTGGGGAAAATATATACATTCTACAGATATTGTGCTTACATGATTCTTAACTGGATCATAAACTCATAGACATAACATAATCTTTCCATTTCCCGATTTAAAATAATAAATTCTCCCTTCTCAAATTCTGCACATTCCCATTGGCTGAGAGCTGACAATTCGATTATTCTAGAATCTGCCGTTTAGTATATAAACGAATGCTCCAGAACTTTTCAAATATGGCGGCACTCTCTATAAGAGGCAATCGTTTAAAAAAAATAAACCAAATACAAATATAATATATTAACCGCTCATAAACAGAAAATAAAATACTGATTGTTTTATTATTTTCTACACTTACCTATGCACACATTAACAACACACTACTACCCCTTCCCATAAAAAACAAACCATGAAAAAATATGTACGCGTACCATTATCATTCTTTAATTTCGGGGCGGCTTAATGAACCTTACACGATGTAATTTTTGGTTTTCTCTTACTTTGTTTTATAACGGGGTGTTTTTTATATGCATCTTTGCAGAGAGTGTCTATTGTCTCTCGGGGCTTAAAGGAAAATGTTTATGTTTTATAAATAATGTAAATACTATCTAATATATAAAGTAAAGTCAGTTTCATTGTGTTTACTTCATTATCGTTTTGTTTCTGATTCGTTACTTCTTTTAGTGAATTGTTGCAGCATATTGGTACGAAAAATAAAATGTAATATGATTTAATACCTAACAAAATACTTGAGATAAATATTAATCTTAAATAATAATACACAACTTTGCCATTTCTGTTCGTAGTGGGTATAGGTTGTGTCTCATTTTTTATTATCGATTGGTTTTATCTTCTTATCGATCAGTTTTGTCTCCTTTTCTTATCGGCAGAGAGAGACAGAAAGAGACAGAGGTGAAGATTTTTCTTCCTTTCTAATCCTGTGGGTTCGTTTGGATGAATTTCAAGTAGTGGATATGAATTAAATTACGAAGCGATTGGGAGAGGTAGAATACTGTTAATTTATTATTATAATAATAATAATAATAATAATAATAATAATAATAATAATAATAATAATAATAACTAGCAGATCCACCAGGCATTGCCTTGTTATGAAATATACTTCACCTTTTCACTTCTTCACATCTTTACTTTGTCGTTTCTTTGCTTCTTCAATTTATACCCGTTAACCTAATTAACATGGTGCTGTTAGCAACAAACTTGCAGTCATTTCTGCTAAAACATCTATTTCTAGAATTCTGGTGGTTTTGGTTATGTTATTTTCAAGATGACATTCTAATACTTATTAGATATGTTTTATCACTTGCTCGAGTTAAGTTGTCTTTCGTAGTTCTCGGGTAAGTCTTTTGATAGGATTTATAAAGTTCCTGGCGAGCAGTTGTCTCCGATTACAATTTCATTATATGCCCAAACTATGACAGTTTCTTCTGAATATAAGACTCCATAGTTTTTTGCTTCAGAACGAATGTACAGATTTCTATTCAGGATTATTTGTGGTGGATGATCCTTCTCAGTAGCGTTCTTTAGAAAACGTTTAGAAAAGAAAAAAAAACAGTTCGATTAGAAAAGTAAAATATTTGTTAAGAAAAACGTACCCCAGCATTTATTTACCATAAATGTTGATATGCCGTAAAAAAAGGCAGCCTGATTCATAATTACCTCTACCAAAGTGAAGGTCATGTTTGCACCCGAGTTTTTTCACATCGCTAGACAAATCGTCACCACATTTCGGCAAGAAATCGATCAAGGACTAAATATAAGTATAATTGATTTAATTTTAGGAAATCTAAATCAAAAATTAAAGCTACAGAAAAGGTGAAGGTCACATTTGCGACAAATTCGATTTATATCGAGTTTATAGCTAATGACGTGCCTTATCCTGTACAAACATGTCATTCACGTTTTACCTTAACCATGAAAAGTTCGGTCATGATCGAAATTTTGACGCAATTTCAATTTCTGATTTCTCACAATTTCATGCATGGATTAAATGTTCTTTTATAAGAGTAATCACCATTCAAAATGTCAACGTGATCTGATAAATAGCATTTGAGTGACATTTCCACAGTATAACTTCGGGAATACTTAGTACAATATGGAGAAGTAACAATGGTTTATGTCTTTCTTATGCAAAATCATAATGGAAAAAATATATAATAATTTAAAACTAAGTTAAAATATCCGTAAGATCCTGTTTCTGTAATGTTGTACGACAACCAACACTTTTAAACACGGTGCGTGTCACAAAGTGGAAACTAATTTACACTCTATCTATATAAAAGCCAAGTACGTCCAGAGATGGAGTATTGTTGCCACATCTGGGCAGGAGCTGATAGTAAAAACTTATCCTACCTTGACAGAGTAAAAAATAGACTTCTTAATTTAGTGGGCGATGCCCTTTTCTCTTTTCCGCAACCTCTTTCCCACAGAAGGAACGTTGAGAGCCTGTCTTTGTTTCATCGTTACTTTCACAGCAAGTGCTCTTCTGAGCTCCAATCACTGGTCCCTCCTCGCCAATCTTTCTAGTAAAACACCCGTCTAGCTGAAACCACTGTCAATAACTTTCCCCACTCTTTAACTGTGCCTAAATCAAAACGTAGATTCCATGAACAATGATTCTTTCTTAGAACTGCACGCCTATGAAACCTTCTTCCGTTTACCTGTTTCCCAGCCGACTACAACTTGCTTGTCTTCAAGTCCAACACAAACAAATTCCTGAAAAACCGGTCCCTTAAGTAAGACACTTTATCAAATGTCCATTACTAACGGTTACTACGATATTATCCCAATGATTACTGTACACGCAATAACCCTTATCCCCGAGTTGCTTCCGGGCCTTGATAATTGGTGACTACTATGTAAAAAAATCGTTTTTTTGTTGTAAAACGACATTTCTTCCCTCGTTGTTACGGCAGTGATGTCACGCAAGTGATCTTGAACGTTATCTCGTTCCATGCTCTACGTTTTTCTTGTGATCGTCCTCTTTCCCATTTTTAGTTTTTTTTTCTTCTTCTTGGCCGATATCGTCATTTCGTATACATTTGCATGTAGTCGTCCGCGCTATGTTATACTTATTCCAAATATGCTCGTAATTTTGATCAGAAATTAACCATTGACAAAGAAGGGTGCGTGGAAGGGCATACACACGCACACACACGCACGCGCATACACACACATACACACATACACATACATACACACATATATATATTTATATACTAGCACGCCGCCTGGCATTGCCCAGTCGTAAAGCACGCCGCCTGGCATTGCCCAGTCGTAAAATACGCTTAATATTATATTTTGATTAATGCAGATTTCGTATTTATTATTATATCATATTAGACTCAATAGATAGTAATGATTTTGAAAGTTTAAAAAAATAATGACACGTACGCCACCACTGAGAATCGAAACCAAAACGTTTAGCTAACGATTTACTTTTTCCTTTGGCATTAATGCCTGAGCTATGAACACGTGTTTGCTGCAAGGCTAAAATTTTAAAGATAATAATAGCTATTACGTTACGCATGTATATTCGTAATGACGTCGTTCGACCTTAACCTGGCAAATTTCACTTTTTGTAATTTTCACACTTTTGCACCGATTTTCTCCGGCTAAAACCCATATATAAAGTTCCGCATGGGTTCAAATACCCTATATGTGAAGTTTCATGTCTGTAGACCAAAAACTTACAAAAGAGTTTGGTAGGCAACATTTTTTAAACAAATATTACGCAAGTATAAATCATGTCCAATATCTGCATGAATATAATTACACGTAATAGTTAACGAAAGATGATCATCCCATAAGAAAACCGAAACAAAAAAACTAATATGGAATTAATTAAAATGAACGTTTAAAAGAATATGCAAATTAGCTAGATGTTTCGCAGATAAATTCAATTCAACGACCCATATATAACAACAGTTTAATTTTCTGTGTAAATAAATAGAAAAAAGGGGTTTTAATATGAATATCAATGCACAAAAACAATAAATATATATATATATAATATGAAGCTGAATGTGTGTGTGTGTGTGTGTGTGTGTGTGTGTGTGTGTGTGTGTGTGTGTGTGTGTGTGTGTGTGTGCCTGGTCACGAATAGGCTCCTATATGGTTGACTATTTTTAAAAACTGATTGCATATAATGATAGAAGATGTATCGAGACACAGGAATGGGTATGTTTGATCTGGCAGAACAGTGGTTTATTAAAATTGTGGGGTCTGCGTTCGCACCTGGTCCACAAAGTATGGAAATAAAAAATTTAAAAATGAAAAAAAAACGTTTACAAGTCTTTTTGATATAGATGTACATAATAATACTTTGATAAGTATGTTTTCATTTAAATAGGGATGACAAAATAAAATTGTGAGGTCTGCGTTCGCGCCTGGCCTCCATGGAATGGAAATAGGCACAAACTTTAATAAAGACTTTTCATATCTATCTGCGTAAGTATACTTTGATAATTATGTTTTAGTTTGAAGAAATATGGTATGATAAAATTATGGGGTGTTCGTTCGCCCCTAACCTCCATAGAATGGAAATATGTCACAAAGTTTAACAAGGTTTTTTTAATATAGATCCAAAGAATATTGTGATAAGTGTTTCAGTGTGAACAGGTATGGTATAATAAATTATGGGGTTTATCTATTTTATTTTTACTTTCATCATATTTGGCTTTGGTTTTGATACCCCCTAAATTCGAAGCTATCTCTTTACAACCCTTCCTTTTCATAACCTATCATAAATCAGGGTCCATTTTCTGTAGGCTGTTTTTGAACCCAGTCAACGACGGGTACTTTTGCTAGTATATATATATATATATATATATATATATATATATATATATATATATATATATATATATATATATATATATATATATATATATATATATATATATGGCGGACTTAAAGGAAGAAAATAAAATCAATTCTTTAAGAGGAGAATTATCGGGATAATACAAAGCTCAATAAATTAATTTGGAGTTATATATATATATATATATATATATATATAGAGAGAGAGAGAGAGAGAGAGAGAGAGAGAGAGAGAGAGAGAGAGAGAGAGGGAGAGAAAGAGAGAGAGAGAAGTCCCGCAAAGCTTATTTGTTTTCTAGATATACTAGAATTTCAGCCCGTCGTTGCCCGGGTGTTTGGATGTGTATGTTGAGCAAAAAAAAAGTGGTTGTAGGAAGGCAGGCTCGAACCAGTACTGCGCAGGAGAAAAGAACGGGGGGAAAAAAACCTGACGTCTTTGCGTTTACGACCGCCGCTAAACCTGAAGTGACTCATGTTTAAATTAAGGCTAGACAATCGAAAGGAGAGGATAACTTTCAAAAATATCGGCGAAAAAAGCGACGCCCCCCCCCCCCTGTAGAAAAGTGCCTAGTTGAGGGAGAAAATATTAATGTTTTTAGCCAATATTTCGATGTGTCGTATGAAAGGTCGAACTTTAAAACGATACCGATCTTGGTAAAATCCGTCGATTTGTCGGAAGTTTTAGGCACACATGCAAACATACATACATACATACATACATACTATATGATGATTGCAACGTCTTGTCAGACGAGTGCCACTCCCTCAGACACTTAAAGTCCATGAGTCAAAAAATGACTCCCACCGCCACAGCACCATTTTTATAGACAAGTCCCAGGGGGAGTATCTATATACAGATGATGTTACAGAGTCTTAGCTTTGTACGACAGCTAATTCTCTTTCTCTCGGTTCAAAATGTTGAGATCCAGCAACAAGCAAGAGCAAGATAGCCCGTAACAAGGTAAAATGCAGACCAGCTTAATGCGGGTACTGGTCTCCCGCTTTATGGTTTTTCAAATCAAAGATTTGCTTCTCCTAGAAAGGTTGCATTCACACGGTTTATGGAAGCCCTCTTCACCCCAACACACACATACATACACACAAACACACACGGTGCTAGTTGGCCGTTGACCCCGAAAAAGGGTTCATTCGCCCTTTGAAAGGTCTTGTTTTTAATCCTTCAGGGAGACTAGCCGCCCTTCTCACCAAACAAGTTTGGTGGGGGAACCAGTTTAGTCGCCAGTGACCCGACCATGAGACAGGTAGTACTGTGTTACATGGTACCAGTAGCATACATACATACATACATACATACATACATACATAAATACATACATTTATATATTGGTAACTAAAAATTTTCGACTCAAACCGATGAAAGATATTGCTCTATCTCTGAATACCCTTTATGTAAATTTCAAATGCTTAGACCAGAAATTGTCTGAGTAATTTGGTAGAGACCGCAGAGGTCAAATATTTTTAACTTTGGCCCCTATTATGACCCCTTAACATTTGTTGTTTTGGGCTTTAATCAAGTTATTAAGTTAGATCCATTTCCAAGGAACCGGTATCTAAAATTTCAATTGTTTGGACCCAAAATTGTCGGAGGGGCTTGGTAGAGTTCTTAAAGGTCAAATCGTTCAACTTGGACGCCTTAACAGCCAAATTTCTGGCCGAAAACAGATCACATAGATTTTCTCAAATCTCAGTACACTGTATATCAAATTTCGAGTCTGTAGACTAAAAATTGACAGAGTTATTGCGTAAGGAAATGTACGCAGACATACACACAGACATGTTCACTTTTATAGATATATAGACTAGCAGTTCCGCCCGGCTTTGCTCGGGCCCTGTGTACTGTTCATAAGGCTATGTGCATATGTATATATTAAAAATTGTGAATATATAAAGTAATGCCTTTCTCTATAATAGTCTTCCTTAACTACCACAGAAAAAAGACAGACAGACATTTTCACTTTTATATATATATATATATATAGAGAGAGAGAGAGAGAGAGAGAGAGAGAGAGATTGATTGATTGATTGAATGCAATATATAGTAATGATTTAAAAAGTATTTTAAAAAAAGACTCATGCGCCACCACCGAGAATCGAAACCAAAACGTTCAACTTATGATTTATTTTTCCTCCGCCGTCAATGTGTAGGCTATGAAAACACGTTTACTGCAAGGCTAAAAATTAAAACATGAACTAATAGCTACTACGTTATGCATTCGTAATGCCGGCGTTCGACTTCACCTGGCAATTTTCATTTATTTTAACACTTTGCACCGATTTTCTGGGCTAAAACAAATATAAAGTTTTGCATGGGTTCAAATATCTTATATATGAAATTTCATGTGTGTAGACCAAAAACTCTAGGAGGAGTTTGGTAGGTAAAATTTGTTAAACAAAAATATATACGTATACATGAATATATATGGAAACAAATTTGTGCTTACTATAAAGATTTTCCGCAAATTTTATGCAAGTATAAATCATGTAGAATACTAGCATGAATATAATTACACGTAATAGTTAACTAAAGATGATTACCCCATTAGAAAACCGAAAAAACTAATAGGGAATTAATTAAAGTGAATGTTTAAAAGAATATGCAAATAGGCTAGATCTTTTGCTAGTGAATGCAATTCCATAACCCATATATAAGAAAATTGTATTTTTTTTTCAAATAAGTAGAAAAGAGGGTTTTAATTTGAATATCAATACACACAAAAGAAAAACAGATTTATAGGAGTATAAATAGAAGACAAATAATAAGTCACAGATGTATGCGATGACAATAGTCACGTAAAGACAAAACAAAGGTGATTCGCTTATAGGTCGTGATGAACGTGTGTTTACTAACGTTTCCATTTTGTTTACGATTGCTGATTATGTATTTAAAAGGGATGTATGATATTTATCGTATACTAGCTGCGCCAACCCGGCGTTGTCTGGCACTCCTGTGCTTTTAATTTCGTCTCCCTTTGTTTTAATTTGTTCTTTTACAAACTCATTAAATGAACTAAATCCTTGTAACATTATAATTGATTTCGCTAAGATAGCGTAGTTTTAATATTTATTAATAAATTCATTGGATGTGAATCGCTTACAATAATACAAAATAATAATCTCGATCCAGAATAATTGTAACAGAGCGCGGATGCGCGTATGGCAGTTGTATGCAAATGACCGATCCGTGTGCGGGATAACGCCACGACAAAGATAAAGTTTATAAAAAGAAGAACGTGTGCGCAGACCGATGATCACATAAGAGATGATAATCACGTGTGAGACGTAACAGCCGAGACGAGAAGTCACGCATGACCGAAGATGGAGGAATATAGCTCTTTTTTAATCTGAAACAGCGCGTTGAATTTCTTCCCTCTTCCCTTCTTTTTTTGCGACGGAGTGAACAACGTATTGGGTCCCTGCATATTTACGACTATGTTACATGATGGTTTAAATTTTCTGCTTATTAAATGAAGTGAACAAACTAAATTTGATATAAAAAAAACAAATGTAAAGAACTATGTATTAATGAAAGTCTGTTATATAGATATGCAGTTGTTTATATTATTTTATGCGTACGAGGAGTGTGCAATAATTAATGACACTGGTCCACTTCTCATAAAAGCAGAGCCACGAAACTTGTCGCAATTATTAGTCTTTCTCTACATATGAATCACCCAGGCTTCCGCATTTTTCTAACGCTTAATGTATCTTCGGAGAAAGTTTTTGTAGGACACCCCAGGTCGGTCCTCCGACACCGACGTGATTTAAGAATCAAGACTGCATCATCTAGGAAACGCTTTCTTTTCTAAAACAACATCATAGCTGAAACTCAGGTCGCAAGGTCATGAGGATATAGTGTCATGTGAGAAGGGAAACGGAGGGAAGGTTTCATAGCCACGTGCCTGTGCTTCTGATCTTACATATGCATTATTGACTGGGGCGTTCTTTTGCAAAAGCAGGATTCCTTTGCCGATCTTGCTCCGGCTGTTTTGATTTGGATAGCTTCCTTTAATTTTCTTAAAAGTGAGCTTAATAGGCTCCTGTAATTGTGGTAGCTTTTGTTAGAAAATCTGCCATCACTATTCAGTCCTGGTCTCAGAAGACTGTGAGCATGACCAGCGAGGGTTACACTCTTGCTTTCTTTGAAGTGGTGAGTCTAAGTGTTTCCACTGCTTTCACTGAACTTTGGTCTCTAGATCGTATTGATAGACCCAGGTTTAATCCTATGTAAGCAATTTTTTGAAAAAGTTTTGACATATTTTCTTGGCATATCTCAAAATTCATCCTTGAGCACTCGACGCGTTCGTGCTTCTAAAAGGTGTCAGCAATCTGGGAATCTAATTGACAGACACCTTAAGCATATGCAAATAGTCCGGGATTTAATTTTTAACAGATCTCTATTAATCTCGACGTCTTTAGCTATTTGTCAAATAGTGTGAGATATTTTATCTCACCTGCTTTTTGCTTCATGACATTGGCAAAATAAGACAAACACAACAAGGACTACTTTAAAATTAGATACAAATTTTATTAGATCCTTGGTTGCAAAAATGAATGCACGTTTTGCCTCTGAAAAGAGCTGTTAACAACCTCGAAAGGTGATAGTCTTTCATCTTCAACAGAAACTGGAATCAAGGTCATCTGTCTTCGAAGATCTGGGTTTACAGCCGTTTGAAGGGTGTCGATATGATGCCTTCTGATGAAAAAAGATTCAGTTCTCGGATTAAGACGATATTACAGAAGTTCATAATTAATGTCCATGGTAGGAAAGGTCTTTGACAACAGGTCGGCAATTCAGACCCAAAAGTCTCAGATAGACTTAAATAATAATTATTGAGTCTAATTATTTAGGATTATAATAAAAGTCACTAGGAGATGAACAGGAAAAGGCGAGCAATGCTCCTCGTTCTTAGAGTTGGAGTTTCAGTCCTTCATTGTTAGCTATATCTGTGGAACTTTAAAAAGAAAAGGCGCGCATGCAAAAAGCTCGCCAAGGCGAACCCGACAGCAAATATGATTGATCCAAGACAAATGCAATGAGAGACATGATGTACTTGTCAAATTTCTAATAATAGTGACGCATCGATCTTCAAAATTGCAGCCTAAACTTGACTTGCAGACTCATCATAAAGAGGAAAAGGGGGTGGCCAAGTCTTGAAGCCGTTTCCACAGATTTTCAGCCATGTTTGAATTTGCCATGTCAGCATTTTATGGACCATGTGATGGGACATCATTACCATACGTTTCTATTATTTCATCAAAAGTCTCGTTTTCAGATGCAAAATCGGATCACTGCGCGACATTTAACAGGTTTGATTTCACACCAGACTAAGTTTAAACACCTGTTAATAAAGAAACCTTAACTTCATAGCTGTAATTAGCTACGTAACTCATAGAACATAAATTATTGTACATGAAAAATATCAACAATATCAAACAACGAGATGTAGGTCAAGAGCAGACAATTAGATGTGAGTCAAGGGCATTACTTATTGCACACGAGTGTAGATTTTAATTCTCTACTTATTGAGTAATGTGAAGGAACAGTTTTAAACATCATAATAATCTCGAACCGAAATTTATTTTATAATTTTGTATTTATAAAATGAAGTGTACAAATTAAATCTTAATAATAAAATAAAATCTAAAAAACTTTATATTAATGAAATTGACTTATGAATATATAATTTGTAGATTATTTTCAGCATATATACTTATAATCTTAAATCCGAAAGTATATAATTCTGTATTTATTACATGAAGTAATGCTTAAAGCATAATAATAATCTCGAACTGAAATCTAGTTTATGATTCTCTATTTAACAAGTGAGGTGAATGGATCGAAATGCAATGTTAATAAATGTAAACAACCGTAACATAATGAAACTGTGATTAATTCATACAGAATTGTTTATATTTTAAGTGTAGTAATAACCTCGAACCGATTGTTATTTATACGTTTCTATTTATAGCAGAACGGACGAATTTTATCTTAAAATACTTAAATAACTGTATGAGACTTTAAATTAGTAATATAGAATCGTTTGTATTTTGTTTTAAAAACGAAATAATAATTTCAACCTCGAATATAGTTTACTATATATGCAATACGAATAATTTCACGTTATAAAATTGGTATCCGGTGATTAGGGTAGGAATATCATGACATATTTTTTAGAGTAAAAACTACTCCACCTTCCTGTATTTCTGACTAATCTATAATATAAATCTCACCGGCCTGTTTAAATGTATGTATGTATGTATGTATGTTTTGTTTTGTTTTTTTTCTCGAGATTCATGACTGGTTTGTTTTACGTTTTGCATCTGTGGATTTCTTTTCGTGTTTATTATCGTGTGTATTTATTGAATTGTAACATCATCACTATCGTCATAACCATTGAGGAATTATACCGTTTTTTTTGGGGGGGGGGTTTAACGCTTCTCTCGATTTTAAAAATAAAAGATAAAAATAAAAGAAATAACAAAAAAAACATGTTGCATGCGTGGGTTTTGTTTTATCGGGAGTGGAGAGGGCTCCAGAAAGCCATGGTGAAGGAAGCCTCTCTAGGAGAAGCAAATCTACGATCTAAAAAACAAAGCAGAAGACCAGTACCCGCATTAAGCTGGTCTGCAGTTTGATTTGTTGCTGGCTATCTTGCTCCTGCTTGTTGCTGGATATCAACATTTTGAACCGAGAGAGAGACTAGCTGTCGTACAAAGCTAAATCTCTGGAATAACATATTTGTACAGATACTTCCTCAGACATTTGTCAAAAAAAAAAAGAAAAAAAAAAGAAAGAAAAGTCCTATTGGCGATGGCTGTCCATATAAACAGGAACAGAAGATATTATGCTAAACGACACCCACTCCAGCTCTGTTGCTGGAATGTGAGAACACTTATTGACAATGGTAAAAGACTAGAACGGAAGACTGCAATTTTGACTAAGGAATTGCAAAGATACAATATAGACATTGCTGCACTCTCTGAGACACGTTTCGCAGGTGAGGATCAACTGGTTGAGCGCGAGTCGGGCTACACGATCTTCTGGTCTGGTAGAGCTGAAAAGGAGAGGCGTGAGGCTGGTGTTGGTTTTGCAGTTAAGAATTCCTTAATTGACAAGATCGAACAGCCAGTAGCCATAAATGATCGTGCAATGACATTGAGAATGCCCCTTGCTGCTGGTCGTTATATGAATGTTCTTTCTATCTATGCGCCGACTATTACTTCGCCTGAAGACGATATTATGTCCTTTTATCATATGCTTAGATCTGTTATCACCGGTTTGCCAAGCGCTGAGAGTTTGGTGGTTCTTGGTGACTTCAATGCACGGGTTGGATCAGACAATGAGACTTGGTCTCCATTGGGTCCATATGGCATTGGTAGAGTCAATTCAAATGGTATGCTGCTTCTCCATCTCTGCAGTGAACTAAATCTTGTTATCACCAACACTTTTTTCCACCAGAAACACAAGGAGACCTGGTTCCATCCCCAATCTAAACATGGCCATTTGCTTGATTACATACTGTGTAGACGTGGTGATTTTGGAAATTTTTGCAAAGTTAGAGTAATGAGTGGTGCTGACTGTGGTACTGATCATTTAATGGTCAGAGCTAAACTGAGAATTACAGTTCGCAAAAAAAGCCGTTTCAATGGTGTCAAAGTGCCTAAACGTATTGATGTTTCCAAATTGAAGGATCCAGTCGTACGAAGTTCCTTGAAATCTGCTTTCAACCAGGTGGATTTCTCAGATTGTGACTGGGAGACAGTAAGAGATACAATATACCAAAAAGGTGTTGAAGTTCTTGGATTGAAGGTTCCCAGACATAGAGATTGGTTTGCTGATAATTTCGATCAAATTAAGCCTCAAATTGATAGAAAGCGGAAAGCTTAGTTGAAACTTCTCAACTCTTCACCTCTGAACGAGCTAGCGCTCGCTGCCCACTTTTCTTCTGTTAGGAGTGAGGTTCAGTGTTGTGTGCGCCAAATAAAAAACAAATGGTGGTCTAACCTCTCCAGGGAGATACAGACTGTCTGCGATCATAGAGATATCAAGACATTCTACACTTTGCTTCATCAGGCTTATGGTCCGAAATCCTCTTCAACTACACCACTCCTGGCGAAGGACGGGAAAACCTTGCTGAAAACCTCAGATGAAATTAAGCATCGATGGCATGAACACTTTCATGATCTTTTTCATAACCCATCCAATGTTGATGTTGCTGCAATAGAAAGTAGCCCTCAATGTTCCTTTTGTCCGGAACTTGATGTTGAACCGACTCTTGTGGAAACAGTTGAATGCATAAAATAGATAAACTCGAACAAAGCCCCTGGGCTGGATGGCATCCATGTTGAGCGGCTGATACATGGTGGTGTCAATGTACATTGTGTGGTCCACTCTTTGATACTGTCCCGGTTGCCCAAGATTGGATAGATGCCATCTTGGTTATGTTGTACAAAGGAAAAGGTACAAGATCTGATTGTGGAAATTATCGAGGTATCTCGCTGCTGAGTGCGGTTGGAAAGGTATTTGCACGGCTCTTGCTAAACCGATTGGAAAAGTATGTATGTCCTAATATCCTTCCGGAATCCCAGTCTGGTTTTAGAGTTGGGCGAGGAACTGTGGATATGGTGTTTTCTGCTAGATATCTTTTGGAAAAATGTATTGAACAGCGTATGCCTCTTTGCCAGGTGTTTGTGGACTTAACCAAGGCGTTTGACACAGTCAACCGTGAGGCTCTCTGGAAAGTGCTGGAAAAATTTGGCTGTACACCTGCTTTTACAGACAAGTTCAAGCAACTTCATCATAGTATGAAAGGTCGCGTCAACTTCAATGGTCAGCTTTCGGAAGAATTCCCCATTGATAATGGTGTGAAGCAGGGTGATATAGCTGCACCAACATTGTTTTCGCTCTATTTGACTGCTGTGCTCTGGTATGGTTTCCACGATTGTGGTATGGGTGTTTATATTAGATTCCGAACGACTGGAAAGGTGTTCAACCTCAGAAGATTCCAAGCCAAAACACTTGTTAGTGATGGATTTGTTAGGGAACTGTTGTATGCTGATGATGCTGACCTGGTAACACACTCCCCAGTAGATATGCAACCAGTGATGGATCTCTTTACAAATGCTTGTACCTGCTTCGGACTGACAGTTAGCATTAAGAAAACTAAAGTCATGTACACTCCCGCTCCCAATGATCTGTACGTGGAACCTGATATCTTCGTCTGTGGAAAGCGCCTTGAAGTCGTAAAAAAATTTGTCTACCTAGGGAGTGCCTTATCAAATGATGGCACTCTTAATGCGGAAATAAGACAGAGAATCAGCAAGGCATCTAATGCTTTTGGAAGGCTACAAGATAGAGTCTGGTCTGACGGTGATCTGACTCTGACAACTAAAATTTCAGTATATCAAGCATGTGTAGTACCATCCCTACTCTACGCATCTGAAACTTGGACCTTGTAATGGACACATATAGAATTGCTCGAGAGGTTCCATCAGCACTGCCTTAGACACATACTTGGTTTAAAGTGGTATAGCTTTGTCCCTGATACATATGTCTTAAAAAAGGCCAAAACAACCAGTATTGCTACCATTGTTATTAAGAACCAGTTGCGTTGGGCGGATAATCTCATCCGGTTTGAAGACTATCGTCTCCCAAAACAATTGTTCTATGGTGAGCTCTTTCTTGGAAAAAGACCTAAGCACCACCCCAAAAAACGTTTTCGTGATAGCATCAAGGAGAGTCTGGTGAGCTTTCATATTCCTGTTGACAGTTGGGAGTCCCTAGCGTATGATCGCAAGCAGTGGAGGACACTGATATACAGGGGTGCAGAGCACTATGAAGCAGCCAAAATAGACCAACAGAAGCTTAAGAGAGCATGTAGAAAATGCCAAACCTTGCCGCCCAACCATGGAGATCTCTGGATCTGTAAGGTGTGTGATCGGGCTCTGTTGTCGAAGGCAGGTTTTGTTAATCACATGAAAGCCCACGATAATACAGGTTCCGCTGCTGTTAGTCTCATACAAATCAGTGAGTGTTTTCAGTGTCATGTCTGCTTGAGGGTGTGCAAGTCGCTGGCAGGGCTAAAAAGTCATATTCGAGCACATGGACTTTTAGTGACTGAGGGAGTGGCTCTCGTCTGACAAGACGTTGCAATCATCATGTATGTATGTGTCAAGTCATGTCATATGCTACTGGTACCATGTAACCCAGTACTACTTGCCTCATGGTCGGGTCACCGGCGACTAAACTGGTTCCCCCACCAGACTTGTTTGGTGAGGAGGGCGGCTAGTCTCCCTGGAGGATTAAAAACAAGACCTTCCAAAGGGCGAATGAACACTTTTTCTGGGTCAACGGCCAACTAGCACCGTGTATATTTGTGTGTGTGTATATGTGTATTGGGGTGGAGAGGGCTCCCGTAAGCCGTGGTGAAGGCAACCTTTCTAGGAGAAGCAAATCTCTGATTTAAAAAACCATAAAGCAGGAGACCAGTACCCGCATTAAGCTGGTCTGCAGTTTAATTTGTTGCTGGCTATCTTGCTCTTGCTTGTTGCTGGATCTCAACATTTTGAACCGAGAGAGAGACTTAGCTGTCGTACAACGCTAAGACTCTGTAACATCATCTTTGTATAGATACTCCCTCAGGCATTTGGGCTCATGGATTTTAAATGTCTGAGGGAGTGGCACTCGTCTGACAAGACGTTGCAATCATCATGTATGTATGTATGCATGTATGTATATGCATGTATGTATGTATGTATGTCTCAAACTTTCGACGGCGGTAATGGATTTTCACGAGATTGGTATCGTTTTGAAGCTCGACACTTCGGACGACAAATATCGAAAAGCTAAAAACATTAATTCCTTCATCCTCAACTGGGCACTTTTTTACAGGGAGGGGTCGCTTTTTACGCCGATATTTTCGAAAGTAATCGCTTCTTTTCGATTTACTAGCCTTAATTTAAGCCTTCGCCACTTCCAGTTTGACGATGGACGCAACGGCAAAGACATCACTTTTTTTCACGTTCTTTTTCTCCTTCGCGGTACGAGTTTGAGCCTGCCTGCCTACTACCATTTTTTTTTTTGCTCAACACACACCTCCAAACACCCGGATAACGCCGGTCACCCAGGCTAGTAAGACATAAAATATTGATCAGGGCTAAATATTAAAAACGATGGAATCGATTGAAAATAAAAACACGGACCAATAATTAGCTTAAATCATTGACGTGGCAAAATTTGTATTATATGTTTATACAAACGGCTTTCGATCTGCTAACCTGATGACGCCGTGATCTCTGAGCATAGATCGCTGCAGAAACATGTATGCACATATATAGCTAATAATGTTTGCATGAATAAGGATATTATAATGTAAATAATACATGTGTACGTGCCGTGTTGCAGTGGTTACTGTTGGCTCGTCGTGTCGACTATCAGTTCTATTGGGGATCAAACTTATGATCGTGTCAAGTGAAGACAAAAGTCGATCAGTGCAGACCCCGCTTTAGTTCTAGAAAAAAAAACTAAACATAAAACCTTGGTTGTGCAAGGAAACTCCAAAATAGCAGCACTGTTTCTCTGCTTATACCGGCCTTGTTCGCAATCGCCTGGATTGCTCCTTGTCATTGGATGCAAACAATACCGGTTCATAAGATTGTGTAACTCTTGCTTCACTAAAGATTTCCCGTATATGCACCCTTGGTAGAGTCTGCAAAGGGCAATTCTTTCAAAATTGACCTCTTGGCAGCCAAATGTTTAGCCAAAACCGACTAAAAAGATTTTCCCAAATCTCAATACCCCATATGTCAAATCTCGAGTCTGAGACTTAAAATTGACAGAGTAGTTTGGTAGGGAAATATACACACACAGACACACACGCACGGACGGACAATTTCACTTTTATAGATATATAGATTGATTAAGAGTTAAGAGTGTGCTTTTCTTACATTCGCTCACATACTGTAGATATTGAATACCGGGTATTTTGATTTATGAGAATAAAAATTAGCATTATAATTTTTTTATTATTATTATTTTATTTCAAAAAGACTTTATGAGTAGAAAATTTTATTTTTTGTGATAGGTGTGCCGCGAAAATTTGTGCACTCTCAATAGTGTGTCCACCATATAAAAAGGTTGAGAACCTTCGTTCTATACCCGTAATCTATGATGAAATTTATTTTATCGCTAAATAATCCAAGATTATAATCGCCGGCCGATTGTTGAATGACTTTCTTGAAAAAAAAAAAAAAAATGAAGGTCAATTTACAATAAAAAATAAATGAACGAAAGGCCGTTTACCCTTGACAAAAAGCTTATTGCGTTTAAGAAATACGAATTGTGTGATGTGAGGAGGCACATAAGAACAGGACATAGGTTATTGTCAGTCATTAACGTGCGTTTAGCAACGTATTCAAAAAGCGTACTAAAACATACCTTTTTAGAGATTTATTAATACTCGCTAAAAGGGTTTTGTAAATTTGAATTAGAATTTATAAGTTTAAGAAGTCAATGCAACGCAGAATCGTTATTTTTAAAGTAAACATTTATTTATTTAAAAATTTAATATCAACATAGTTTCGACGATATACGTCATCAACAAGCTCAACAGGCATATAAACCGTTTGTATTGTTTCTTTTTCTTCTCTTTCCTTGTAGTATGATGTCACTAGAAAAGTAATTACAATGGTGAGTATTTTTATAGTAATACTATAACAAAAACGTAACCCGTGGAGTCATCCGTTGAACTCGGGTTAGATTAGTTCAGTTGGCGGTTTGAAAAGCCGATTAATTATTGTTAATGAAAAGACAAAATCCAAAATTAGTCTCTCTCTCTCTCTCTCTCTCTCTCTCTCTCTCTCTCTCTCTCTCTCTCTCTCTCTATCACAGACACACACACACACACACACTCTCTCTCTCTCTTCCTTTCCTTCTTTCTTTCTTTATCTCTCTCTTTAACTAGGGGTTAAATAGTATTACTGCCTATGACGATATTCTCTCTTGTTTAGAATGGACTATTCTAATCTGCTATCTAATAGTTAGTTTTATTACTTTTGTCAGTTAATAAATAGAGAAAAAAAGAGTGGCGGGATCAGGAGTGATAAAAACTGTATAAAATAAGGATGATTGAAGGAGGGACCCTATACATACAGCCAATACCTTCCTATAAGAACGGCAAAAAACTAACGTTGTCATTGGGGACCGCTTATGAATTAGATATTTCCGTGGAACTTCCTCTTACGGAGGAAGCCGATTCAACCTGCCCTTTCCACTCGATACAGAAAGGGAGAAATGAAAATGGAAAGAATAAGTCAATCAAACGGAGAAGGAAAGAGTACCTTATTCAAGCGTGTAACTTTTTACGTTCGTTCGTATCGCGTTTTTAACCTCTACATTTACCACGTATAGATATTCATTGCAGAGATTTAGGGTGTTACTAATTGTGTACGATAAATGTACGACAAGACACAACAACTGCTCCTACTGATTGTCTACTTGTGTAATATTTAAGCACATCATTCGAGCAACCTAGGATTCTTATTTCAAGAATAAGTAGCAATCGATTATAATTGATACGGACTGGCACGCTGTCTTTATTTTATTTTAACTTTTTTCGCTAAAAATATTTGTAAAAATTTTTTTTTTTTTTTTTTTTTTTTAAACAAGGGGAAACTGAGGGGACAGAAATTTGGGAAAATTTAATAATTTGTGAATATATTTACTTGTCATCGTCATTTTTATTGTAAATATTTATAATGTAAGAAATCAAACATTTACTTTAAAAATAACATTTACGGTTTTACAAAGCAAGCAATTTTATTAAACTGAAAAGTAATAAAAAGTTCCTAATATTTATATACTATATTTGTATAATATTTCTTATTAGGTCTGAAACAATACATGTTTATTATTTTAAGATTCTTAGCGAAACAGAAACAGGATATTTGTCGTGCCTAAATATCACACGAATAGAGAATTAACAGGAGCAGTTGTCGTGCCTTAATTCCTCGTACCTAAATACTAAGCGGCTAACATTTACTATGAAAAAGATTCTAGACCACAAAATATATTCAGATTTAAATGATTTTGTATTCCCGACCAATTTAACACAACCATAAAAGTGTTTATTATTGGGCCGGGTATAATAAAAAAAAAAAAAGTTTACTTCCCTTTCTCTCCTAAAATAAATCCTTTTTTGCCCATTACGATACTTCTCCTATTCTGAAAAGGCCCTATTTGATTGGCTAAGACGATTGTCCTTGACCAATCAACAAACACTTAGTTTTGTCGGGCTGAATGCAAGAAACCATTATTCTTCCTTCTTTCGAATATCTCGTTTATTCAACGAGTAAAGGACATTTCTCTTTCATTTGACTGCGACGGATGAATCTAACAATTCCAGGATTCGTCTATTTTTCCTGAGTGCCAAAGAACTCTTTTTATTATGGCTTGACTTCTAAGCCGCAAATACACTTAATTTTGCACAGCTTTTTTTTTTTTATATTGTTGTTTAATTTAATAATCTAATGCCCATATTATTCATCATCTCTGTTTTGTTTTGTTGTTTTGTTTTTGTTTGTCAAATAACTTTACGGGAAACCAGGGTTCAAGCCTCGGTGGAATCAAACCAAAGACTCAAAGCTATAATTGAAACTGAAATAAAAAATTATGAAGAATTCTTGGTAAAATTATTTATTACAAGAAATGGGAGTCCATAATAATTAAACGACCCGGATGTAACCGTGACACAGAAAATAATACACACGCTATCGTATTAATATATAGATGTTTACCATTCCGGTTGTATTGTGCAGTAAGCCCATATTGAGT
>NC_136484.1:106753694-106788442 GCF_053919585.1 Euprymna scolopes
TTTAACATTCACGGGCAACATAAACTGGATCAATTACATTTCTGATGCAAAAGAAGGTGGGCTTCCTCTACCATTTTAGAAAAGTACTCGCACCAGAGAGTATCCAATAATTTTACAAAACCACAATTCGCCATGCATTGAGTATTGCTACCACATCCGGGTTATTGTATATACCACTAGTTCCTCACTCTTAAATAGTCCCAAAAAAGTGTCAAATCTTTTAGGTCCTGCATTATCAACCAAGCTCCAACTTCTGTTCCATCGCCTCAATGTTACATTTGTTTTAAAAGTACTTTAATGGAGTGTTTTCTGATGACCTCTTAGTACTTGTGCCCTTTCGACGTACATACTCCCGACAAACTCCACAAGCAGCAAAATCCCACTACTTAACTGTTGCGGTCTCTAGGTGCCAGAAAGCTTTATGCTCTAATAGTTTCTTCCTTCTGACTGCTAGACTTCGGAATTCTCTTTTCTGTTCCCTATTTTCGCTGATTGTACTAAACTGAAAGGGTTTAAATGTAATGTGAACAAACATCTCACTGTCCAACACCCCATAAGTATGATCCCAAATAGTAGGCCTCTATGTTCCAAGTGGCAATATGCCTTGTTCTGCATGCAAAAGAGTAAAAAAAAATATATGTCTATTACAATAGAAAAATGTGAGCATCAAAAGTAATATAGTTAAGCTTTAACATGGAAAAGTAAAGGACATGTTGTTAATAATTTGAAAAGAAAAGGACAAGATATTCTAGTAAAATATATAATAAATTTATAACTTAAAATATTGCAGCATTAAGAAGTAATCATATAATGTTATTAATTGAATTTTTTTTAAATATCTTAATGCTGCAATATTTTAAGTTATAAATTTATTATATTTTTACTAGAATATCTTGTCCTTTTCTTTTCCAACTTTAACAAATAGTCCTTTACTTCTACATGTTTAAGCTTAACCATATTACTATTCATGCTTGTATTTTCCTATTGTAATCCATTATTTTTCCAGGCTCCCAGTAAAGTCGCTTGTTCTTTGTTTAATTTCAGTCTTATTTTTTGTCCCTATAAACATAACATACACATATGTAATAACAATGTACGGCACTCGTTTGCTTTTAATAAAATCCTCCAATTATCTCGTTTTCATTCTTTCAGCCTCTCTGTTTCACTTGTTACCTCTCTTTTCGCGAGAGTAATGAATTGATAGTAACAGTAGTCGCTGCTATGTAAACTAGTCATAAAAAACGTCGCTCAATTCCTTACGTTTTTTCACGATTTTGAACACCAGTAAATTCATCATAACTGTTGTTTTACTGAATGAAAATTAATTTTTTTTCACTGAGAAGGTGATCTATAAATTGTAATAATTGTTTGAAATTTGGTCGAAAATGAGTGAGCGGTGAAGCTTTTGTAAAGATCCCCCCTGGTCGCAGGTCACCCGATGTGGCTTCTGACTCTGTCGAAACTGCAATACTTGTAATCGTCCTCTCCCGGGAGTTCCTTACAAGATTCTTCGGCGTTGCAGGCCTCGTCGTCGGTTCCCGATGCCGGCGTCCGCTGAAAATTAATTCGCTTCTCATGCAGGCCAAAAGAAACAAACAGAACTGGTTTCTAGTCTACAAAAGTTAATTCACGAAATTTACAGGTGTTTTATATATGTACAATTGTTCAGTTAGATTACATCAAAAAACAGTCTGGAATCTTAGTCTTCGTTCTGTACGGTGGCGACGGTGATGGAAGGGGTGTGGCGATTCTCTTTGGGTTAAGTGTTCTTGTCTCGAGACTCGGCTTCAATCTGCTAATTTTGGCGCGGGCATTTCCTTAAATATTGAGTAGAAGGATTGGTTGAGGTAAGCCGCTAGACCAATCATCGATCAACACATTATTTTGGGGAAGTCCCGATTCCTTGCACCGTTTGAAAACCTGGGATTACAGCTCAATTTCATTCACACGCTCACCCTGACGTTTGACCCTGCGTGACCTTGCACTCAAAAGCCAAAGGTTTCGCCAAGCCAAGAACGAAATTATATTTCGTTATAGCTTTCAAATGACATCTCTTGTCATTTTTCTCAAACAATAAAATATATATTTGTTTTACAAAAACACAATAAATTCATCCTTTCAGTCAGGTTACCCGCCTCTGTCCAGGTACCCAATAATGCTTAACAGACAATATCAGCATAATTACCTCAGTGTTTAGGGGGTCTCAATCTCCCCCAATGGGAAGCTGTATCGCTCCCTGAGACGGTCACGCCACACTTTAAAGCAGTTCTAAATGACTAAAACTGCCACTTAACCATATATTCAAGAATGATAGAATACATCACTGGACGACTGAGGTCATTAAAAGATTCGTTTCTCTAAACACTGCATCCTTTCAGCCAGTCTGCCCAACTGATATTGGTCTACAGCTTGAAGTATGTATCTCCTTCCGACGTGGGATAATGCGACGCAAAGGTCGGAAAATGGGATTTGAAGAGCCAGTGCTCTAAAGAAAGAACATTCTAGTCTGCAACAATGTCTGGTCAGATCCCTCGGCATTCTCCGCCAGGGGCGCTTCAGGCGATTAACAATAAATTAACTCCTTCTCAAAAGAAGAAGCCAAATCCTGGAAGGATAAACTTCCTATAACTGCATATGACCAAAGGCAAACCTTAGCCAACAAGGGACAAGCCATCTTAACAGTGGCCTAGACTCTGGTGGCTTTGGTGCTGAGGGAAAATTTCCGTCTAGTTCAACGCTGGTGCTTTTCTAATGAAATTGCAGCAGAAACATGTATGCACATATGTAGCCAACACTGTTTTGAATAAATAAGTAAACATACTATAATAACGTTCTGCTTGCGATTGAACGCCTTTTGATAAGCCCCAGTGTTTCAGTGGGTTTACATCTCGTAAACTACATCGGTACAATTATTATATTGATCAGTAGATTGTGAAGTGGTAGAAAGCGACACCAAACGCATGCCTAAACGAATCTAGATGCATGTTAACAACTGGATGGTTAAAAATATATATCGCCTCGAAAGATGCATCACAAAACGTGACAGGCGAAAAAGCAATCTATTAGTAAATCAAATTACCATCGAGAAAGTCAATTAACAAAACTTAATTAAGCGAAAAATAATGGGATGAATTAGCTAAAGAATAATTAGCAGAGATGCGATATCCTCTAAGTGTGGATTAAATAAAGAGATCGATCTTAAATTATTACTTCGTCAGAATTTATTAAAATCACTTGAAGTAGGTCGGGTGTAACCGCGATAGCAAGATGAAGGCATTAATCCAGGTACATCGGTGTATAATCCTGATTACGATTAATTGATGTATTAATTAAACAGAAAACGAGTCAAATTTGTGTTAATGTACGTGTGCGGGAGGGTGTTTATGGATGACCTGCGAAGTACTAAGAAACACGCGACAAATTGTAGTTTATACAGGCTTCTGTAAAGAGTATTGTGGTGCACATATGTTAGCGTGTTTAACTATTTATTCCAAATATACTAGTATGGTTTCATCTGAGGTTATTCTGCCCATCGTTCTTCGCCTATTTAAAATTAAAAAGAATAAACATCCGCAAAATTTGACGCAACTTAGTGGGGGACTTGAGGAAGTGATCGGTTCTGTCGGCAACTCAACAATAACAAAAACGAATAATTAATATAACAATAATAAAAACGAATAATTAATATAACAATAATAAAAACGGATAATTAATATAACAATAATTAATACGAATAATTAGTGTAACAATAATAAAAACGAAAACTTTGTGTTGCCTTTCTTGTGGAGAAAATACCAGTGAAGTGTAGTTTGATATGCATTTATTTGCATACCAATGAATTAGCTGCCATGAAAAGACGTTATAAAAATACCAAGGGCGAGAGAACAGGGGTCAAGTGGTTGGCAGCGAAAGATACGAGATGAGGTAAAACGTCGTGTAAATGCCGTCAATTACGTTTTTTTTTTCTAATTATATTACAAGCTATTTCGGCAAAAATGTAAAATTGATGCGATGTGAAATGAAGAGATTCTAGTCGAATTTTATGAAAATGTTGCCGCCGTGAAATGGAGAGATTACAACACGATTGGAGTCGAACTTTTAAAAGGTGCGCCGTTAAGTTATGAAAGGGATTATATTACAATTCGATCAGGACTTCATTTTTAGAATTTGTGTCGCTGCGTTTGGGGGCTAGCTGTGTCTGACTGTGTTTGACGAGTTAGCTGTACCTAACTTCATTGGGGTGGGAGAGATAGCTATGTCTCGCTGCGTTTAGAGGGCTAGGTGTGTCCAGCCGTGTTTGGAGGTCTAGCTATGTCTAGCTGCATTTGGATGATTGTGTCTAGCTGCGTTTGGTGGGCTAGCTGTGTATAGTTACGTATGAAGGACTAGCTGTGTTTAGCTACATAAGGAGGGCTAGCTGTGTATAGCTGCGTTTAGAAGGCTAGCTGTGTAAATGTTTTAGAGGGGTGAACCATTAATTAAAACTCAGTCAAGCATCTACCATAAAAGTAACGTGTATAGCTGCGTTTGGAGAGCTATCTATATCTGCGTCGGGGTGACTAGCTAAGTTTGAAGGACTAGCTGCGTTTAGCTGCGTTTGGAAGTCTGCCTGTGTTTAGCTAAGTTTGGAGGTCTAGTTGTGTCTATCTGCGATTGAGGGACAATTGTGCTTGACAGCCCTGGGATGTTAGTGCCGATCTGAGCACAAGTTTATGTGAGATGCACTAAAAATACAATATAAAAAGGCCGAAGGCGAGAGGACGGGAGTCGATTATTTGGCAGCGAAAGATACGAGACGAAGTAAAAAGCTGGTTTACGCATTCAATTACTTTTTAACTGATGATGAATCAAATTAGTGATAGGTCTTGTTTAACGAACTTTAAAATTAATTTCACTTTCTTTAGCCCTAGGCTATTTTAACCGTGTTACATTGATAAGTCACACTAGTGAAAAGTGTCCTGTATCTATCAATTCATATATGCGGTGAGTGTACGCACATTAGTACATTAACTGTGTCATAGACAAGAGGTAATCGGTTTGTAGTGTCACACACGGTTTAATTTCATTTACGAATACCGCCTATCCACTGTAGGCTCAATCTAGCTCGTTATTTTGATAGCTATAAAATAGTGTGTCCCAAATTGTATGTGTATGTGCAAATAGTCTTTCCCTAAACTATATGTGTGTGTAACAATAATATGTTTTATAGATAAACATTAACAATTATTTTATACCTACAGCCACTAGTGTTTAATGCTTACGCAATCATTAGTGTTGAAAATGGTAATTCCCACCAGCCACACAGTCAACCTGGACTTCATAGTTTAGCATTCTACCGCTAGGCTACCAGCAGTTCAAACGGGAATTGAGGGAAATTAAGTACCTATAAATGCCAGATCAGTGCGCGTACACAGTAAACAGTCAGAGAATATTCAACGACAGGAAGTCAGAAATATTGCTTTTATCACTTAAATGTTTTTCTTTATTCCAAGTAGAGGGATCAATTTTAATATCTTAAAGGGGCTTTTTTATAACGATAATAAATATTTGTATATAAATATTGACGATTATATTTGCACCTACAAACATTAGCGTTTCATGCTTATGCTATTATCAGTGCAGGAAGTGGAAAGTATACGAGGGACGTTCCAAAAGTAATGATTCTTTTTAATTTCGCCCGAATGGATCAGAGGGGATTGCAAATTATATTTTTATGAAGACTGGACTTATGCATTCAAGGTCTAAAAGTTTCATCCCTCTGTTGCAGATATTGACGGTACGATACTTTAAGAAACCAACCTCTGTCAGGGACATTCGAGCATGGAAGCAGAGATGCGTTATTGAATTCCTGGCAAAAGCGTATCAAGGATGATGTAGAAAAATTAATTTGGGAGCACTAAAAGAGCGCACGTTTTAATAGTACCACCCCCTCTTTGTAGCTCTTCAACCTTTTAGTTTAAAAAAATTGGAGGATTTGCTTTTGGAACGACCCTCGTATGACAAAGCGCGCTCCAAACGCCCATGCACATCCATCGTTAATCACTAGCAAAATTACATTGAAAATGGTGAAGACTATGTAGAAATAAAATCCCAGAGCACAAAAGGTCGCTCGTTTTAATGGTACTAGTCATGTCTTCGTAGCTTTTTAACCATTTGATTTAAATAAAAACTAGGAGGCTTCACTCTTGGAATGACACTCCTATATTATTTCATACATATGAATGAGGCAGTGTGTGTCTTTGTGTGTATTTATTATGGTCAATCTACATCGCTATTTTATTAGCTATGGGTAGTTTGTCACGGACAAAAGAATCTTAAATTTTAGTATTACACAAGCAGAGAGATCCGACGTTGCTCGGGATTGGGTGATGATCAACGAATCTTCCACACTTCCAATATTTTTAATGTCATGGAAACGTCCATTTGTCAATAAAATCAATCGATCCAGTAAGGAACCCAAGGCGATACACCAAGAGGAAGCTTCACGTGCCTCCCAGCCGTGACTTGGTCCACAATACATTGTTATTTACCTTGCATTGCAGAAAACATACTGTTGATTTTATGAAACTATTTTATATAATGACTTGAATACAAATTTAAAACGTTCAAAAGTCATGTATCATGGTTCAAATGTGCACTAAACAGAAACATTCATTTTGAACGTGGCCCTATCTTATCAAAGAACATACTGTTGTTTTTATACGCCTGGTCCTTCTGCTGGTGCGGTGATAAAACTTCTCAAATACACTTGTGATGTTAGGCTGTATAAAATGTTAACTTTATCAAAATCGGGCTCTTCCTTCTTGATTATCGATTTTCGATACTTATCAGAGACATTCCGATACAAAACCTATCTAAGAACACTTCCAGGGTAATAATAAGGTACATGTGCGTGAAATTTGGAAAAGAATCGGTCCAGCCGTGTTTAGTGTCCATATGGAACGAGCACACACACACACACACACACACAAAGTGCCTTTTATAAATAAGTAGAGATATGTGTGTATATTGCAACAAAAAATTGAAATGAAATACAAAATAGTAATTCATTACCTGGCACAACATTAGTAGGTTTATTCTTGCCAGTCAGGGTACGTCCTCAACAATCAGTTCGATAATGCCTTTTTCGCTTTCTGACAGAGGTATGTATTCTCTTCAGTCTCAGGTCAACTCTCCCCCAAGCTTTATATCTTCTTTGAGAAGGTGTTAGTTTATTGTAAATCTCCTGAGGCGCCCAGACGGGACTGCTCAGAATTTTTTTTTATATATATACAAGGGCGCGCTAATCTTAGTGCGTTGGCTTTTCAAAACCACGCCTAAACTTGTGCCTAACCCCTTGAATGAGAAGATAAATAAAATACGGGAACATAAATAATAACAAATAGATTTTTAATAAAAATGCGAAATAAACTTCTCAGTAACGTAGTTTTTTAGCAGACAAAACTACGAAATGAATATTACAGCGTATAATCATTCCAAGTCGACCTGTACGCCATAATATAAATCTCACCTGTCTGTTTAAATGTATGTATGCATGTATTATGTATGCATGCCTCAAACTTTCGATAGGGGCGACAGATTTTCACGGGATCGGTATAATTTTGAAGCTCGATGTCTCGGACGACAAATATCGAAAAATTGGCCAAAAACATTAATTCCTTCACCCTCAACTGGGCAGTTTTCTACAAGGAGAAGTCGATTTTTTTAAAGCGAAACACCCGGGCAACGCCGGGCAATCAGGCCAGTTAAGAATAATGGTGAAGTCATTCCAAATCGTTATTATTTCATAGTTGTACAGTGTGTGTGTGTGTGTGTGTGTGTGTGTGTGTGTGTGTGTGTGTGTGTGTGTGTGTGTGTGTGCGTGTGTGTGTGTGTGTGTAAAGTAATTCACGTTCAACATTTGGTAGGTCAACTAAAGTTAATTATTATGACAGGTGTTTCATAAATAATAATAATAATCGAATAGTTGGTGAATCATTAAGAAATGCTATCAAAGAAAATAAGTACATATATGCATGCGGTTAAAAGCGTCGATAAACCAACAGTATCTGCATACATTAAACGCTTATAAGTCATATCCAGAGACGTTCCAAACGTAATACCTCCTATTCTTTTTATTTCGTCAGAATGGATCAGAAGGGGACTGCAAATTACATTGTTATGATGACTGAACTTACGCATTCATGACCTGAGAGTTTTAACTCTCTGTTGCAGATATTGACGGTGTTATACTCTAAAAAAAGTAACCGCTGTCATGCGCGTGCGCCAGAAGCAGAGATGCGCCATTGAATTCCTGGCAAAAGTGCATTGAGAGTGGTGGTATCTATGTAGAAAAATGAATTTTAGAGCACAAAAGGTCGCTCGCTTTAATAGTATCACTTCCGTCTTTATAGTTCTTTAACTTTTGGAGTTATAAAAAATAGGATGTTTTAGCTTTGGAACGACCCTCATATGACAAAACACGCTCCGGACACCCATGCACAGGAATCGTTTATCTCTGGGAAAAACGTGCATTGAGAATGATGGTGACTATTTAGAAATAAACTCTGAAGCACAATGATCGCTCGTTTTAATGATAACACTTCCGGCTTCGTAGTTCTTCAATTTTTTAGCAACAACTAAATAGGAGGATTTGCTTTTGTAACGACCTTCGTAGACTCAAATTAGCCGGCTTAATTCCTTGATTAGGCTGCATATATACGCGTCTCGTTTTGTTGTTGGCAGATATACTGTTTCTCCATTAATATCACTCTTTTTTCTTTTTCTTTTTTTCTGTTTTTTTTTTTTTGTTTGTTTTGTTATCTGACCGGAATGGACTAAGAAGATTATAGAGATTGCAAAAGTAATTCATGTGAAAGAAAATAGTTTCATTATCTCGTTAAACACGATTGCATTAAATGAAACGAGTAAATGTAAGTGAATGTGGATGTCTATTTAGGTTGTGTGTCAAGGACAAGATGTTCCTCATCTGCAATGTTAAACACGGGATTAGTTGATTTAAGAAGGCGTCTGATCGCTGCAAGATCAATCTACACTTCTATGGTGATCGTCATAATACAGCTTGTCATGGACAATGGGTTTTTGATCTATAATGTCAGACACGGAGTTAGATCTTCAGATGAAGCCTGGCCACAGCAATCAATCGAAATTTGTATTTTGATATTTACATGGTAACGTGATACGAACAGGAGGTCCTTGACCTGCTTCACACAGCACAAACGCGTGGTAGAAGGCCGGAAGGTAGACAGAATCAGATCCTCTGTGGGGTGGGGGGGGCACTCAGATTGAGTACGATAATAACCATGGACGGATCCTTCAGTATTTCTCAATAAGGACACCTCTAGCGATTGAAGTTAGACCAACCTACACTTCTGAAAAAGATAATTCCTGAGAGGATGAACTTCCTTGGACATAACCGGACCATACTTCACTCCAATAAAGAAATGCCTAAATGGTTCAGAACATTCCCTACAACAATAATTAACATTCTCCATTATTCCATAAGCAGAATCTTTACATTATTTTAGTTATATTGTTTTGTGTTACGGCATATCAACCCTTTTCGAGTTATTTAATGCCGACTCCTGTGATTTTAGAAAAATGTTTCAAGCTATTTATATATTCAGATATTCGTTCATTATTTTTCGTTTGCTTGTCTAATTTAACAGAATATTAACACTTTCATGTTATTCAATGCTGACTCAAGTAATTTGAGAAAAAGATTTTCAGCTTTAAGCTTGTTTGTTTGTTATATCTTCAAATATTTATTCACGGTGTTTGGTTTGGTTGTTTTATAGAGGAAAATTGTTGTTTTTGTTTTTGACTTCGCATAACATGATTGAGTTTTGCAAAGAGAAAGGAAAAGAAGCAATAACGTCAATGTTTAGTGCATTTTCAAGTTCAAGTTTAATATGAACAGATATCTCGCTGCCCAACTCCCTATATAGTATCCCTGTAAATTTGGTCTCAAATAGTAGCCTCTTACAACAAGGTCACTCTGTGCCTTGTTTGGGGTGTAATAATAGTAAAAACAAATTAAGTCAGGAAGCCAGTATATTCGCACACATATTTGCATTAACTACCCCCTTACCTATTAGAGATATTAGTTTCTTGCATATTCATGAACTTACATGAATCCCCCTCAATGTATTTCCGTCAGCCAATTAACCTTTCTAATTTTTTTCAATAACTGTCAAAACGCACCTTTTTCTAAGTAGGTAAATTTGTTTATGTAGGTTGATATACCAAGGTTAAGTGTGTTATGCGTCTAAAATTCTATAATTCTGAAGCAATTCTAGACAGCATAAAGAGGTAAAAACTTCTTATCGTTAACAATTAAGGCTTCTACCAGATTGTCCTGATGGTCCTAGACAATATAATACATATTTTGACTCGTTAATGAATTAGACAATTACTTAGTAAACAGTGGAAGGCGAATTCCTGAAGTTTACGGTAGTTAAGTCCACCTTTTTGGTGTTTTAATTTTCTTCTTATTTCGTTCTAGTCAGGAATGAGGCGTCCTATCTGATGTCAGATATTCATCCGCTAATTCATACATTCAAACCGACAGATCTATTTAACATTCTAACCGTCTCTTTATGTGTAATTGTTTGAATATCTCTTGCACATGGTTCACCGGATATATTTACCAGGTAGTTTTTTTTTAATTCTTTCTAATGAGTCTGGGGGCTCCTATAATTACTGGAAGTATGGAGATCTTCCTAAGATTCAAGTTACTATTCATGTGCCTAAGACCTTGGTATTTCGTTCTCTTTTAAACCTTCATAATTTGACTCCTCTGAAACTCTGAGAATTATAATGCTTTTTGGCCTTTGTCATAGTTAAATTGTGATATACAGGAGAGATTTAATGACCTAAATCTCCATATAAAGTATCAATGCGTCAATTTTTTATATGTGCTTTGTACGGCTTTGGGTGCTTACTGTTGGCGAAAGAAGCAGAAACTTTTATGAATTATTTTTGTGACGTTTCTATTTGTAAGATTTTCAATAACAAAATAAAAGTACTTAAACATATCTGCGTCCTTTAAACGTGTGAGGTGGTTATACATGGGTCTTTTACGCTCTGTCGGTTTCCCTTCGCGGCATTTTATGAGTGGTCGTCGATCGTCTCCTCTGTTGAACTAAAACGAATAAAACTCTTTTTATGAAGAAAATAACACTATATATTATTTGTAGAGAATTGACTCAGGTGAGAGAGACTAATGTTATCTTAGCTATTTATTTACGTGCTTTACTTTCTCACTTACTGAAATGAGTGACGTAGACGGACAGACATCGAAATAATATTCGCCTTAGATTATAAATTTCTGACATTATTGGCGGTGTCTCATTCGCAAAGCTACTGCAGAGAGGCTGATTGGAAGACCTTATTTTTCTCTCAACCTCAAAAACTTAACGTCATTCGCCATTTGCCATTTGTCGTCGTTCGACTCCTGTTTTGTCTATCGTTTGACCTTTTGTCCCCTGCATCAACTTTACATCACCCATATCTCATCCAACTTTTGGAATGATTCTGTTTTACAGATATGGGTAATCATTCAGTCATTGTGACCCTTGTCAAAATTCACACTAGCTAATTTAATCATTACTTATGTAGTGTCTCTAATATGTAATATTTTAACTTATTATATGCCTGTTTACGTGTCTGTTTTGATGGTTAAAGTGTTACTCATAGAAAACAAAGTAAATTTGCATTTAATTTAACTCTTTATTTCGCCTTAAACTATTTCGATCGTGTTACATTGTTGAGTCAAGCTAACCGGAAGTGTTGTGTATCCGATAAACGTATGTACATTAGTAACTGTGTTTGGAGAGCTAGTTATGTCTAACTGCGTTTCGATGACTAGCTGTGTCTAGCTGCGTTTGGGGGGCTCGTTCTGTCTAGCTGCGTTTGGGGGGCTCGTTCTGTCTAGCTGCGTTTGGGGGGCTCGTTCTGTCTAGCTGCGTTTGTGGGGCTCGTTCTGTCTAGCTGCGTTTGGGGGGCTCGTTCTGTCTAGCTGCGTTTGGAAGTCTAGCTGTGTCTAGTTGAGGTATAGTTGTGTCTATCTGCGGTTGAGATCTAATTGTGCCTGGAAGCCCTAGGGGTGTCAGTGCTGACCTGGACACGGCTTTATGTTTGATGCCCTAAAAATATAATATAAAAAAGCTTGAAGGCGAGAGGACAGGAATCGATTGGCTGGCAGCGAAAGATATGAGACGAAGCAAAAGCTGTATTATTTTTTACCTGATGAAGAATCAAATTGCTGTTATGTCTTGGTTGACGAACTTTAAAATTAGCGTCACTTTATTTAACCTCGAGCTATTTCAACCGTGTTACATTGCTAAGTCACACTAGTGAGAACTGCCCTGTATCTATCAATCCATGTATGCGGTGAGCGTACGTACATTAGTACATTAAGTGTGTCATAAACAAGCGCTCATCGGTTTGTATATGGTATGATTTCAATTAAGAATACGCCTTTAAGCTGCATGCTCCATCTAGCTTGTTATTTTGATAGCAATTAAGTAGTTTGTTACAGAAGATGCGTATTTTTTATGGAAATAACTCCAGACAAGGCATGATTTCACTTAATGTAAGCGGCTAAAATATACAACTACTACTTCAAGTTCAGAAAGTACCCAACGATAACTGTTGTATGGATTGATATTCCCCTCTTCTTTTGTCAGAAACGTCACTCATAGAATGAGAGGACTAAAGGACAAAACAAGGGAAGCGAGAGTGAAATTGGTAATAATAATGATGATGATAATCATAATAATGATGATGATAATCATAATAATGATGATAATAATCATCATAATAATAATGATGATGATAATAAAATAATAATAATAATAATAATAATAATAATAATAATAATAATAATAATAATAAATGCTACTGAAGGAGGTGGGGAGATCTGGACGTATGGGGAGACTTTTTTTTACATGAAGTTCACCACTTATCAAGGCCCAATGGCCACTCGGGGATAAGGGTTATTGTGTGTACAGTACTCAATGGGATAGTGTAGCAATAGTATTGGAGAATTGATAAGGTGTCATTACTTAAGGGGGGCGGTTCATCAGGAATTTGTTTGTGTTGGACTTGAAGATATCCAGGTTGAAGTCGGGAGGGAAACAGGCAAGCGGAGGAGAGTTCCACAGGCGTGCAGTTCTAAGAAAGAAGCTTTGTTCATGGAATCTACGTTTTGATTTAGGCACAGATAAAGAGTGGGGAAAATTATTGACGGTGGTTTCAGCTAGTCGGGTGTTTTTTGAAAAAGATTGGCGAGGAGGGACCAGAGATTGGAGTTCAGACGAGCACCTGCCATGGAAATAACGATAGAACAAAGACAGGCTCGCTACGTCTCTTCTATGGGAGAGAGGTTGCAGGGAAGAGAAAAGGGCATCCCCCATCAAGCCACAAAGTCTATTTTGTACTCTGTCAAGGCAGGATAGGTTGTTTTTAGCAGCTCCTGACCAGATGTGGCAGCAGTACTCCATCTTTGGACGTACTTTGCTCTTATATAGATAGAGAATTGCATCATTAGTGAGATATCTTCTGGAGCGGTATAAGGATCCTACCATTTTCCCAGCGACCTTGGCCACAGGCTTGATGTATGTGCTCCATTTAAGATCAGGAGTAAAGGTCAAACCCAGAAGCTTATCAAAACATGGGGTCTCCCCTAGACGAGAGCCATCCATTTCAATTGATGTCAGATGGGGATCAGAGAGTTTATGGTGTAGAGATAGGAGCTTGGTCTTAGATGCATTAAAGGTAACCAGACACCTCTTTCCCCACTGTACCACGCGCTTAAGATCAGAGGAGAGAGAATCAGAGAGAACTTGTTGTCACTCAGCTTCCAGAGGACACCACAGGTTTCCAAGATCGTTTGTTGACTTGTATGAAAGCTCCATGTGAGCCAATAATAATAATAATAATAATAATAATAATAATAATAATAATAATAATAATAATAATTTCTAAAAAAAATATTTCAACTTAGAAGAATGGATTTTAAAGACCGTGGACGTATTTATTAGACTCATTACGTATCTTATCCAGTATATCAGGTACGGTTAATTATTTTGTGAACAAGATAGACCATTGCAGAGTTAAGTTATATTTCGACTGTGTACATAGAACGTTTTTATTATGCTATATAAACACCGCTTCATTGTAAAAAAAATAATAATTAATAATTATTATTTAATCAAGTGTAACGTACAAAATATAAATATATAAAAATATGCAGGCGCGTATTATTAAAACATATTTACTTTTTAATAATTCAATGATGACAAATTTTGATAGGGGACAACAGCCAGTTGAACAAATACTCCCGGTAAATTTATAATTTTCCTCGTTCCATTTATATATTTTAAGAAGATATGTAGTATTCATGAAGACAATTGTAATCTTAAAAATTGAAAAAAAATGTGAAAGAAGAACATGAGTTTTTCGTGAAACTGCATGCTTCCCCTCCTTGACAACGTAACGATGGGAAAAAGTTTTATCCGGACCTTACTTCTTTATATTGCATAAAGTGTTCAAGAACTTGTACCATGGAAACGTTAAGACGCAAATAATGCACGGTGTTTCCTGTCACCAACAAGTATCGGATCCATACATTAAATTTTGGAGGAGTCGAAAGCTAAAAATTCCTTCAGCATTTCTACCATGACCGAAATTCTTATAGCCAAAGATCATCAAAGAGACCCGACTTCATTCACTACAATACAGGTCAAATAGTGAATGTCTACGATTAACAGAACCAAAGTTATTTCCTAGTCTGATCTTTAATTTATTCCGTGATCTTAACTATTACATAAAATTCCGAAAATCAAATTAGTTCTATATTAACGTATAACCGATATTTTGACCAAGTTTGGTGACGATTGGTCAAGCGATGTGGACGCTAGGCTGCATATAAACAAACAGAAAAAACTATGCCAAACGATGAATTGAACCTCGACATGTTTAGTAACATGTTGCCGGTATTCTAACAAAAACTAAAGTCAATTTCAAATTTAACTCATTCAAGTATGAATGTTCACAAGTCATGACCAATCCTCAAGGAAAGATAAATCCAATTAAACTGGGCGTCACCTGTGATATGACATAAACGGATTTGAGGAAAATCAATGTATGTGCAAAAGTAACAAAATGCAGACGCGCGTATGTAAATGCATACGAAACGCGAAGTGACGTCACCATAAAGATAACGATAACGACTATTAAAAAAAAACGTGAGCAACAAACAAAGGAGCACGTTCGGGAGCACGTTTGGGAACACGGTTGAGAGAATGTTAAAGACGTGGATGACGTTCGAGAGGACAGGGGTCAGAGAGAAGTAGTATGATCTCGTGAGAGAATACGATCACGTTTTATTCGGGAAAATACCCGGAAATAAATGGCATTATTACAAAAGAAAAGATGAGTTGAGTTATTACTTGTCTTCTGTTCCTTGCGACGTAGACTGCTGCAACGTGTTTGGATAACGTTACATATGTGTGCGTGTTTTTCTGATGCTTGTGTTTGCTCCCTACGGAAACAAAGGTGAGAGGATTTACATAAAATCTACAAGCGTATTCTTATGTAAAAACTAATGGGAAAGACAGTAGAAATGTCCCTGAATCTTTAAGTGCACGCTAAGAGGACATAAACCCCTTAAAAACATCCAATATATATATATACTGTTTTTTTTAAGTGTCCTCTTAATCTGAAGGTGGTAAGGGAGCAGAACCTCCTTTAAAACTTGAAATATGTCCTATTCTAGGAAAATATTGATTTTCATACGATTCTACGAAACAGTTGATGTGTAAGTAGACTGTCGAATTTCTCACTAATTCTATTTTCTTCGTTTATAAGCATCCATTTTGGTGGATGAATACGTCCCAATCAAGATGGCGTCAGCGTTCTTTTAGAATCATGTCTCCGTTACTGCTTTAACGGAAATAATTTTTTTATACCCGAAACTAGCGAAGAATTCAGTCTGCATTAAGAGGGTTTATTTCTTGATTAGAAATTTAAATCGTCAAATTATGTTTTCATTAAGACAATTATAGATTTTGTAAGGATTTTGTAATGGCGCCGAGAAAGAATCAGATAGATATCCTAACATGCATCGGAACAAGTTGAAATGTTTGCAAATTAGAGTCCTTCATTAAAATTGTATATACTTATTTGAAATTTTAAGTGGGTTATGTCTCAATGTGTTACTTAAAGGTCGAGGTACGTACGTGTGTATTCGGCACATATTCGGCACATATTCGGCACATACAGGTTTACATAGATATTCGGGCCACTTCCATTGTCTTTTCGTATAATTATATATATATGATACACATCTCGGAAGATTATGATATACTTGGTGTTTTAAAGGTGGTTCTTCCTCCATAGCTTCCTTAGAGTGAAAGGGCACTTCGATATTCTAGATTCCATAAAATTATATACATATCATTTAAATTTCTTAAAAATAGTATATATTTGATATTTTTAAGGGAGGTTATGCCCTCATATTCCCTTAGGGTGCACTTGAAGATTTAGGAATACTTCCATTGTCTTTTTCGTTAAATTTTACATAAGAACACACTTTTAGATTCTATGTTGATTCCTGATGCTATCGACATCCCCCTCCCCAAAGTGTTAGGAAGTAACAAAGAAAACGAGGAAAAACTGTCACAAAAGTGGAAATAAATAAGTTCGTCAGAAGAACAAAGATATAAAAAAAAATGAGATTAGTAGAAAGACTATGCAGATGAGGTTATTCACCACGGGACACAAAAGACGCTGAAATAGAATTGTTAATCAAGATGTGGTAGTGACTGAGACAAAGGACCGTATATAGATGTCAATATATTCAGAGTTAGTTTACGGACAGTTTACGATAGTTAGGGGCAATTTACGGACAGTCTTGAGTTTGCGACAGTTGAAGACAGTTTCCGGTCGGGGACAGTCGAAGTCAGATGGTGGCTTGGGGGAGATTGGGATGAGCTGACAAAGAGGCATCGATAGATTACTAAGGTGTGGACGTTAACGTTTAGAGGGTCGTTTTCCACGATAGTGTCAGACACGCACCCAAAGTCCAAGTGATATCTACGGAATGTGCCAGAGTCTGTGTTTTCGGTTGTTTTATTTTTTTATACTTGCGAACCACCGTGCGCTCCTCTCGGCAGCTACCAATGTGAGAGATACGACGACATGACGAAAACGAGGCACGAAGAGAAGAGGAAATTAAGGAGAAGGAAACCACGGCACACAACGTTGGAATCGGCTATTATTGTCGAACGAGAGGGAATGCGTGGTGACACAGATTCTCTAATCTTTTTTCTATAGAGAACACACAAATATCACACAAACACACATACACATATGCATTGACTTTTATATATAACTAAACTCTCCAGGCCTAGGCACTCCTCACAATATTATTGGTATTAATATTGCATTTATATAATTATCAAGCGATAATGCAGACCTCACAATATTACTGGTATGAATAAATTAAAAGTAAAACCTATTTTATATTTATAAATGTCAAGCGCGAACGAAGACTCCACAATATTATTGACATGAATAAATTAAAAGTAAAATTATTGATTTGGAGATTGGCCTGCTTATTTACTGGTTCCAAACAAATCCGAAAACAGTGGGCGGTCTATTACTTAAAAATGGTTGGGAGGATCTTACTAAGCAAGATGTTTTTATTCTTTGTTTTCTCCGTACTCCACGCAAATGAAATGATTGCATATAAACGTTGTTATTTATTTCCAATAATTTAAAAAAAAAAAAAATTTAAAAAAACGATCTGGGAAATGTAAGTAGGCTGACCCATGGGATAAATATGGTATTATGGTGATTGATTATTGTAGCTAACAGTAGATAAACATTTTTTAGTTATGGTGACTGAATGTCCTTGTGCCTAATTTGTTTAAAATGTGCTTTTTTGTATTTTTTTTTGTTTTTTTGTTTTTTTGCAAATAAATAATTCAAAGTATAGTATGTGTTTTCCACAACATCAACGACATTTGGCGCCGGAGTTTTTAATATCATTATTGTCTTTGAAAAAATTTACAATCTAGAAAGACATACAGAGAAAATGCTGCTTTATTAGAAGTAGATTTTATTATTTAATAATGTTACACCTTTCTGGATGTCCAGTTTGACAACGCATAGTGTATTAATGAAATGTTTTCTATTTTCTCAATTAAAAAAACACGCACACAATGGCGCTCTATGCAATAAACAGAAGCAAAGCAAAAGGAATGGCGTTATTTTTTGTTTTGTTTTTTTACACCATAGGAACATTAGTATTTATCTCCCTTTGTTTCATTTTCAGTCGGTTCTCAAAAAATGAAGTAGTCTTTTTCTTGGGCCTAACACTTGATCTCTATAAAAGATACATAGATATTCGAATATTCCTATTAAAGTTTTCCCTCGACCTATCAAACGCTAAGTTAGTAAAGAAATTGAGAACATAATTTTTCTCTACCTAACTGACTAGTTATCTATGTTATAGCAAATCTTTCTTGTGGTCACTTGGTCTTACCGGATTCAAGGACAAGAATTCATTTAGTCTGGTGGAATATCCAGCTTGGTCATCTTACCGAGGAAATTTTATTTGGGCTGAGAATACCATGTTATTTTTAATATTTAGTTAGGGTTTACTTGTAAGAGGAAATATCCTCGTGCCACGTTGTCTTGAAAAAACCCTGTACAGAGAGATGTTAGACATTCGACGAGAGTGTCTAGTATGCATTCAAGTTTTATGTTTCATTTTACTTCAGTCAAATAAAACAGAGAATTTGAATGCTTAATAGTGTTCTCTTTCAGTCGAACTTCTCCGAAATCAAGGGGCCCCCTTTCTTCTGACTAACACTTGATCTCTATATAAGATACATATATATTAGAGTATCCCATTACAGTTCTCCTTGCGTCTCAAACACTGGTTTATTAAAGAAGTTGAGAAAATAATTTTCCTCTCTCCCCACATGCCCATATAAATACGTTATAGTATACCTTTTGGGGGTCTCTTGGTCTTTCTGGATTCCAGAACAACGATTCATCTAGTCTGGTGGAATATCCAGCTTCGTGCTATTACTTGAGCGAGCATCACTTGGAAAAGTTGCACAACTCTTCGTAAAAGCCAGTGATGAGATCTTATTGTGGGAGCCAACACTATGTGATTTTGAATGTATAGCCAGGGTTTACTTTTAGGGTAAAGTATCGTCATGCCAGGTTGTCCTGCCAAACCCCTGTACAGAGAATTTTGAATACTCGAGGATAGTGTCTAGTACGCATTCTATTTATTTAAACTAGTGTTATTTGTGACAATTCCACAGTTATATCTTTCATCTGTTGTATATTACAGATGTGTTTAAAAATATTTTCATTCTACAGGTGTCCGGCGCGATCACACACCTAACAATATTATTGTACCACCTTTATTTAAATTGAAGCATACTTATTTAAGTACTTCTGGCAATATAATTTCAAAATATATCTGGTTATGGACGTTGAACAATGATAAGAGCCCTTTTGGGGGGGGGAGTTCTTTAAAAGCCGTCTCTACTTTTACAACGGGGAGAATATTACAAATGAATTAGGAAAAAAAAAGAGAGCTAGAGGGAAAAAAAGAAAAGAAAGAAGATGGATCTTGGATTTACTTAGTCCTCACATTCCATGAACGATGTTTTTAACAAAGGAGGTGAAGAATTGTTTTCTGTGTCGGAATCTATCGAACACTTATCGTTGGCTCGGTTTTACCTTTGAAGTAGTATTTGTGCTTAGCTCCTTACCTCAAGTGGCTTCATGCCTTGTCTAAACGATTCACAAAAAGACAGAAAAACGGAAATTCTCTTTCTTTCCGATTTTTCTTTCTGCCCTTTTTTTCAGTCTCAAAGAAGACGTAGATCCAACAGAACCATAGAAATAATAATAAGAAATTACCATGGATGAACTTGCCTTTATTCAGTTTGTATGATACATCGGTGTAACCGATACCTTCTCCCGGTGTACACAAGCCAGTTACTAAAAAAGTGTATTTTACATAGAAAAAAAAACATCACATGGGCGCGTATCCTGACAAATTGATCTTTATTTTTGACTAGCCAATTTTTATTTGTGGTTGTTGTACTGTTATTGAATGGTATCTGCTACGAGAACAGTAGTAGAAATTCGCTATGAAGCGAGCGATCAACAGAACGAGTTTCTGCTATTGTTCCGGTAGCAGATATCGTTAAATAATATAGTGGAACAATTCTGATACTACACTTCACCTTTTTTGACCTCGACCAGTGGAGGAGAAATCCCTCTAGACCGAAGTAATTTTAATTTTTGTTCCTATCCAGAGTGTCTCTTTTTGGCGAGCTGGATTTTCCCTACATTAAAAACCGACCTTGTGTTTAACTCTGCCCCGTAGGGAGGCAAGTAAATAGTAAATTACAAATGGACGCACGTGCTGGCAACTCAATCTTTTTTTCTGACTAGCCAGATTTCGTTTGTTGTTGCTTAGTATAAGCAATGACGGACGATGCCAGATAACCTTGCTAGCCTAGGATAAATTTGTTGTTTGAAATAAATCTCTACTATTATATATAAATCACTTTGTGTGTGTGTGTGTGTGAGAGAGAGAGAGAGAGAGAGAGAGGGGGGGAGGAAGGAAGAGAGAAAGTTCCTCATAATTTTCCGAAACGACTGAGCCTATCTTTTGCAAATTTCACACAAAGGTAATTTATATTTCTGGCAGTGTTCTTAGATATGTTTTGTACAGAAATCCATCCGATAATTATCAAAAAGATCTGATCTTAAAACTAGTCTTACTTCTCTTATAGATAAAAAGAATTTTTACAGGGGGAATATTTTACGTTAAGCCAGTGTAACTTTGGCCGGCGTAACGTAAAATATTCCCCTGTAAAAATTCTTTTCGTCTATAAGAGAATAAAAACTAGTTTTAAGATCGTCAAGCCCAAATATCAGCTGACGTGATATTGTAAACAAACACAGATGGAATTTGATGATCGATATTATCGCTATTATTTTTTATTAGTCATAGGGCAAATTATCTCTCGTAATATAGAATATTCAATAGGGGATTGGTTCTATAATACATACATAATTTTTATAAATTAAAAGATTATGTTTAATCGTATTGTACGACCGGGCAACGCCGGGCTTTCAGCTATTAAATATAAACTACAAACATAATGGAAACTAAATGGGTTTTAGAACGATTAAATTAATAACAATAATTAAAAAACAGGTCTGACATCGTTTAAAGTTGGTTGGTTGGTTGGTTGGTTGGTTGGTTGGTGTTGGGTTTTTGAGCTGACAAAAGTAGTTGGATTTCTCTGAACGACTAGGAATCTGGTTGAATCCAACAGACTGAAAATGTCAATAAGAACGGTGATTGAATCTTCGAGAAAAAATGAACTACCTGAAATTAAAAAAAGTGTAAATATTATTTTATCGATGATTTCTGTGTTAGTTGTTTTATTCGGAGAAATTGAAGATCTTCCAAGTTCGATGGTCCAAACAGGTGAACGAAGAACCAGCTGAACGGAACCTATTGTCCCCTTCAACGTTTTGAAATATGTATATGTCTTGGGAACGTTTTCTTAAATGTTATACACACGTTGACATAATCACTAGAGATCCATACACAAATGTATGTAGTTACACAAACCTAAATATATCTACCAACGTTTCAAACTCCTGTCATATTATAGCTCTAATGTGTTATTGAGATTATACACATGTATAAGCTGCAGTTTATTTATTTATTTATTTATTTATTACTTTTTGTAAATATCTTCGTCTGGTTCAGAGGATTGGTAATATGAAAAATTTTAAATATTCGCATAAAAATAAAAATCAGCAAGAGAGATAAAACACTACAGGTAATACCTCGGATGGTGTTAGTTCTGGGCGGGATATGTCGACTTCCTTAGAAGGAAAAATATTTAGTTAATCAGAAATTGATGTGCGAGACTAACGAGCATAATAAGCTATCCTGTTCTTTCGTTCTTTTTCGTTTGACTTTTTCTTTTTTTCCTTTTCGCTTATTTCATCCGCGGATTTCTACTTCAAGTCGCGATTCGGACTAATGCTAGAAGGCAAATTACTTTAATTGTTATCTCTTTTTTTTTTTTGTCTCTGTTTTGGATTGTGATTCGCTCTCTTCATCACGTCAAAAGCAAACCGAATTTTCACGGGAATGTGCGGACTGAAAATATTTTTCCGACCAATAAAAAGCATTTCAAACTCCAAAACTAACAATCCTGTGTAAAATTCAACAACCCTATAAAATAGTGGCTCGGTGAACAGAAATTCAGAGTTCTTCGGGGACACCTGTTACGTGCCTGTCTTTACTTTTGCCATCAATAATGCTCATCTTAGAAAATTGGAAAATGTCATGCTGAAATTTCTTTACGCTTATTGCTCTATCTCCACTACATGCGGTCACTCAGAAAGTAAACTCCATCTCACGCACGAACACACACACACACACATATATATACACATATATATATATATATATATATATATATATATATATATATATATATACAACGGAACTTCGAAAGGCTTTTGTCTGCTTCTTATTAAGAGAAACTTCTCAACCAACTTTGGTCTTTCCAAGTTTTCTCGCTTTCATTCCAAAATTCCCGTAGTAGCTCTAGCTAACTAGTGACATATTCATAACATTCATGTTTTTTTATCCATCTTTTCCATTCGTCAATTTACCTACACGTATATTAATTGTTAGCGTTGCCTTTGACACTGCGCGAGCCTTTCCTAGTCTCACACAAAAACACGTTCGCATCTCAAGCTATATTACTTGTCATATACATACGTGCACACAAACATACGCGCCCACGTCCACACACGTACATATATTCACGTTCGCGTACATACACTCACATTCACGTGTATATACACACACGCTAACGTACACACATGTACTCACATACACGCACGCATGGACAACGTCACTTCCCCTTTCAAAGGAAATCCACACATGCGCAAAAGACCACCGGAAACAGGTATAAAAGAAAGAGCAATAAGCAGATTCTTCCTTATAGGACCAGCTTTCGAGCTGGTCGGTCTACGGACCGACCGCGTACCTCACGCCATTTACTACTATGTGGGACAAAAAGCTAACAGACCGTATGTACACATTTACACTCTTTCTCTCTCTATCTACTACTGGTCCCTTAGAACACCTTCGCGTAGCTTACTGCTAACTGACGTCAACTCTCTATCCTTTTCTTTGTCTACACGATGGACTGCCATTTCTCGTTCTATTACATTACTCACTTCTCTTCCCATGCGCGAACAAACGATAGTGACCCGAACTTGAGATGAACACACATTTCCTTTTCTTTCTACAACACCAATCCCGCAACGAACGATGGTTACACCCGCGCGGACATGCACACATGTTATATCTAAAACATTCATTCTTTCAACAGTAAGTAAACGACGTTTATCTTATCCATCAATTGAGTTTTTGTTTCCTTCAATTCCATTCGTTTCATTATTCTTTTGCAACGGGATTAGGATTTATATATCCTAGTCCCCTACAGCACTTTGCAAAGACGTTACTAACACCAAAATACACTACTGATAGCCAGAAGTGACACTAAAAGCTTACAGGGAGTATCAAATTCACAAGTGCTCTCCAGCGCATGTATATCCCGGTTATGTTAACATGACATACAGCGCTTTTCATTCCCAAATGGTCAGCCATCTGATACTGGTCAGGCTCCACTATTGAAATTATTACGGAGTCACTAACTGGGTGCTCTGTTATTGGACAAATAACAACCAATCACAGGCTACCTTTTTAGATTTTTCACCAAGCCCTATGAGAGCGGGTTTTACAAACGCCCTTCCTATTTTGCTCGTGTGAACTCCGAGGATCTCCACGTTCTCATCTGTTCTCTCCGTCATCTAAAAAGCAGAACACATGTGAGGTTTTCATACAGCAACCGCAGCACAGAATTGAAGACTTTCTTTCTTCAACCCAGCCAAAAGGACACGGGGAATATAAAACTGGAAAACGAACGTATCTTTCAGATAAGTTTCCCACAAACCGACTGTTTTCAAGAACATTTATTTTCTATCCACTCTTTCTCTTGAAATAGTTCTTTTCTTCTTGTCAGCGACATTATACTTTTTTTATCAAATATAATTGGGGAAATCACAATACCATGTCACAAACGAGAACCGGCGTGTTGGCGTGATTATGGCGTATATCTTTTTATCTACGTTGCATAAACTAAATTAAATTAAATATCACCAACATTATGACTCATTACGCCTAGCAATTGTTTTCCAAAATTCGATAATCGATTAATTATTTTAGGAGTAGGTCCTTTACATACAAATATATAAGCATATACTTCAGCCGCCAAGAGAAGGACGAAGAAATATTCAACATTTCTACAACTTTTACATCACCTCAACAGCCATCTTTATAACCAGACGTGGTCTAACCGGTGTGTTAACGCGATTATGCCTTATATAGAGACAATAACTCGTTTTCAATTGAAGAATATAATTGAGGTTATCTACCTTAAGTTTTAACAAATGCAAACAAATAAGAATTTGAAGTTCCAGCAAAGTCCTTCAATGCTTACTACGAGCCTGTCAAACTAAAATTAAACACCATTTAAAAAAAGAAAAAGTATCCAATACATATATTCCCAAAATATTTTTTTATTATTTTAATAAATCTTGATAGTAAATAAGAAAACGTGGTTTTGTATAACTGTACACATAGATTCGAAAAAGTTATCAAAAACAAATATATAACAAATAAATGTTATAAAAGGCAAGATGTTACTTTTCTACCAAATTGGATATATTTTTTTGTTTTTATTCAATGTAACACGTTTATTCAGCTCGAAAAACATGCAGTGTTTACCGATGTATTGGAAAATTCAAAATGGCGCCCGACTCTCTCTTTAACACGGTAAGTTTGGGAAAAGATGTTATAAATAATGAACTAGACAAAATACCATTTAAAAAACACCGAATATATGTCAACTTATGTCACGGTAACATATATTGAGCGAGTTTCTAACAGTATTTGGTCTAGTTTATGATTTATAACACGTTTTCCCGAACTTACCGTGTTAAAGAGAAAATCGGGCGTCATTTTGAATTTTCCAATACATCAGTAAACACTGTATGCTTTTCGAGCTAAATAAACATGTTACATTGAATAAAAACACGAAAAATATATCCAGTTTGGTAGAAAAGTAACTTATCTTGCCTTTTATACCATTTATTTGTTATATATTTGGTTTTTGATAACTTTTTCGAATCTATGTGTACGGTAATACAAACCCGAAAACGTTGGGGAATATTTTGTATTGGATGCGTTTTTTTTTTTTTTTTTTTTTTTTTTATTGTCAGAAAAAAAAATGGGCCGAAGGGCGACACTCCAATGCGAGCAGGCAAACGTCAGGGTTGCAAAAAAGAAATACTTTTTTAGCAACCCCTTAACCGGGTCTAGTAACAGTAAGAAAAATATTTTCCGGGACAAGCCAAATGCCTGGTCCAGTCGCCACGATAACTGAAATTCGACAGACTAGAAAAAGGATAAAAGACTACGTGCTTTTAGGTTTTAATTACCTCCTTCCATCCTTTGGCGCGAATACCATTGCCATGCTTAGCTCATGTTGATTCCTTTATTCCCCGACGGATGGACTCGTCCAATGTAAGCATCACCCCTCTTATATTTTTTCCATTTTCTTTACATCTTTTTGGTACACATGCACTTATTGATCCGTGCTGAAATAATAACGTTATTATTTAAAAAGCCATTCTTAACATGAGGAGGGAGGGTGTTTTATACCTATTCTGTACTTTAACCTTACAATTGAATAAAAAAAAACATACCATAAAACTTAAATTAAACTTGGAAATACGATTTAAAACATAGCGCGGATCAGTAAGTGCATTAGCACCATTTTCTTACATTGTTTTTTACATTTTTTTTTCTTTTTACATTTTTTATATTTTTTATGGTGTTTGATTTTAGTTTGACAGGCCCGCATCAAACGTTTGAGAACTTTGCTTGTAGAAAGCCAAATGACTTCACTGCATCCCGAGCGATAAAGCTAGTAGTAAATAAAAAGAAATGAAAATAATAATGCATACGGGTACTTGCAATGAATGGTTGTCCAGAGGATTTCAGTACTACAAAGTAAGTTCTGAATATTGACGACGTATTTAAACTAGTTCCGGAAATGGCCGAAGTCTGTTTCGATTTTTGAAAGTCGTGAAAACTAAATGTAAAATGGTAGACAATACGAAGCATTTGGATGGTTAGATAGGGGTTAGGATTAAGGTTGTTGTTTTTTTAAGTTAGTCTCTCAGAAATATAAATAAAGTTGACCTTCCCCCCCCCAAAAAAAAAACGAAAAACAAAGCGACTTTCGAATCGTAAACTATTTCGAACATTTCCGGGAATGAGTTAGGATTCTTAACAAGCACATGTACACGAAAACACACACGTGAAGTTGTATTATGATTTTATTAGTATAGAGATACGAGAAGTATACCTTCTCCCTCCCCGACAATAAAACAGCTTAATATGACTGTTATCTCCCCTAACGAAAATTAAAATCAACATATAATGCTACTAAATCTCATGTCTAGAATCCTTATCCCAATTTTGATCAAAATCCATGTTGATTCTATAAAATGTCTAAAATTGACGATTTGGCATAAGGAGAGTTAAGAAATTGAAATTCAGGGCTTGCTCAATTGCAATCTAATGACTATGGATCAAATTAATGCAAATCTGAAATATTTAAATTTCTTAATTAGATATTGTGCTTATATTATGACCCCTAAAAACCTTTAAAATACATGTTGTATACTCCTTCCTCCAAAACCCACTTCCACAAACAACAGTAACCAAGAGGATGTCATTCCTCACAGACTTCCCTTCTCTCAGACAAAAGGTGATAGCTCAATTGTCTTAACTCAGAGATTAACAAGAACAAAGAGAAAACAACTCTAAACAGACTTTTCCTCATCTATAGACAAGATGATTCAAATGTCTTGGAGATTAACAAAAGAAACTGGAATTTGATAAGAATTAATGTTTAATATGTATTGTTACAATTTCACAGATATCTGAATTTTCAGCAAGCAATATCCATCCTCGTTTTTATCCCATAAAACTAAATTAAACTAAATATAACCCACACTCGTCAGCTGTGTTTCAAAATTTATAATAATCACTTAATTAGTTGATGAATCAATCCTGTGCATCCAATATATAAACATGTCTAACTTTATGAATTTATAATAAGCAGCCTAACTAGACCTAAGCGATGTTCTGGCCTCTGCCGTTGAATACTGTATGACTGATCTTACCGTATATGTCCTATTTATTCAACATTCTGTAGAGTTTAAATTCTCTTCTTTCCAATATTTATTGATGTTGGCCTAGGAATTGAATATCAGGCTCAATCCGAGTCAAAGTTGTAACTGGCCTTAAATTCTTCGAAAGGCAGTAATTATTGTTTCCTACACTATCCCGCCCTCCGTATCCCCTCGTATTTCCCCCCCCCCACCAAAAAAAATAAATACTGAATGAAAGTAAAAGAAGATATTTGAATCCTCCTCCACAAAAAAAAATACTTCCCCTGCGCGGACGGGACACTCCAATAGCGACCCCCCCACACACACACATACACACACAAAAAGAAATTGTGAAAATCGAAAACGAGTCCGACCAGTTCGAAAAAAAAAAAAAATGAACAAGACGGCAGCCATCTTGGTTGGAAATTTTAAAGTCGTAAAAAGAGTTAATATTTTAGATGAAATACTACTTAAAAACACCCAAAAAATGATGCAGGTAAGTTGCAAAGTAACTTTTATTGGCTATGATAACATTTATTTGTTATATATTTGATTTATTTTACCATTTTTTTTTTTCCGAATCGCTGTGGATTATAAAATAAAACCAAACAGCCTAAAATTATGTTCCGGCATTTGCCGTTAAATACTATATGGCGGAGTTAACTAAATATGTCCTGCTGATTCGACATTATATATAGTTATAAATTCTCTTTTTTTTTTCTTTTCTAATTAGGAAAATACGGAGTTTTAATTTCTAAGGCTCAATCCGAGTCAAAGTTGCAACTGGGCACGAATTCTTAAACCAGTACTAATTATCATTTACTACAGTAACTATTTCATAAGCATGAAACACTGTCTGTAGGTAGTAATAATATTTATATAAAAGGTACTCATGCAGAGAGTGATCCGTGCTGAAATAATAAAGTTATTATTTAAAAAGCCATTCTTAACATAGGGAGGGGGTGTTTTGTACCTATTCTGTAACCTTACAAGTGAATAAAAAAACATATAATAAAACTTTAATTAAACGTAGAAATACGATTTAAAAAATAGCGCGGATCACTCTCTGCATTAGCACCATATAAAATACTATATATAAACCGCGAAAAATATACGGAAGCAGACATTAATTATACGAAGGGAAAAAGTTGGGACATATTAAGATTAATTCTTTTTTAATTAGCCTCTCAAAACAATTAGGTTGAAAATTTGTCTAAAAAAAAAAAAAAGATGGGTTTCAAATCGTAAGCTGCTTTGGACATTTCCGGTACTGACTCGGGATTTTCCGTCAATGCTCTGAACAGATTACGTGAATACTGAAATACTGTGGATACTCATTCATTATTATTAGCCACGCGTAAAAATACACACTCACCTGAGGTTGTCGCATAGTTTTATTAATATATAGAGATATACGAACTGCATTGCTAATCTCGTTAGGTCTCTCTGCACTGGCTTGCTTGTCTGTTTAAGTGCACTTATGCGGCACGCCATCGGTACCTGTGCACCAGTTCGCCCTTGTTCCCCACTTTCTGAACTCAATTTGCGGTTAAGTTCATTAAAGACTTTGCATGCATCTAGCCATACAGGAGTGCATATGCACTTACTGATCGATAATTTGTCGTCTCTTCTTTTGTTATCGATCGGTCATAAAACCTCATTCGCCTTTAATTTCATTTACCAATATGTGTATCTCTTCCCCTCCCCTTTCTCTCTCTATTTATATTTCACTCCCCCTCCGATTTCTCTCCAACGCCGTCTCCTTCCGTCCACAATGTTTTAGATGTGCCAGACATATTTATTGTCAAGTGATACAAGTATAAAGGAATTCACGCTGTTGTGCATATTTCATGCTATTAAACGAGAAAAAGTAAACGGCGACCATTATGCTTGAAAAACCTTTTTTTTTTTTTTTTTTTTTTCGGTCTGGTGCGTTCAAATTTGCAATAACATCTTCGTCTGAATGTCACGCTGGATTTGCAGATAGCATTCTTGTCGGTCTGAAAAGTTAAAGTCAAATACGTAATTTTTCTTTCTAGTCTTTTGTGCTTCAGTTTAAAATATCAGTTTTCTAATCTAGCACACTTAAGTTTGAAAAACATTTTCCTTATCTGCTATGCTTAAGTTTAAAATACTAGTTTCCTAGTTTACCATACTTTAGTTTGAAATAGCATTTTCTTTATCTGCGTTGCTTAAGTTTAAAATACTAGTTTCCTAATCTGTCATGCATAAGTTTAAAATACTAGTTTCCTAATCTGTCATGCATAAGTTTAAAATACTAGTTTCCTAATCTGTCATGCATAAGTTTAAAATATTAGTTTTCTAGTCTGCCATGCTTAAGTTAAAAATGCAAATGCTATAGTCTTTCAGGCTTAAGTTAAAATTCAATTTTTCTTTAGTCTGTTTCGACCGTTTTCGATTATAATTATGTTTTCTTTTTCCATTTTTAACTATTTGGTAGCATTTAAACATTGGTCGTTTTTTCTTCAATACCTTCTTAAAAATTAACCAGAATTTTCGTGTAAAAAAGCACAAAGCCTTCGTTCGGCACTTTCATCGGTTTATGTAAACAGCCGGAATATGCCGATGATAATGTGGTCCCTATTCTGCATAAGTACTAAAAAATATCTACTTATATACAAAAGGTACTTTGTCTGTGTATGCGTGTCTGTTTATGTGTATGTGTTGGAGTTCGTTCCCTAGTGACTCCAAAAAGGCTGGTTGATTTTTTTTGGGAAATTTCACACAAATGTATTCTATGTGTCTGAGAATATTCTTAGATATGTTTTGTATCGGAATGCCTCCGATAAATATGAAAAATCGATAATTGAAAATATTTTATTCAAAAAGGAACAGTCTGCAGAAATTGAGTGAATTAGGCTACGAAACTCTGCCTCATCCGCCATTCTCTCCAGACCTCTCACCTACTGACTACTACTTTTTCAAGCATCGCGACAATTTTCTGCATGAGAAATGCTTAAAAGATTTAAGCGATATCAAAAACGCTTTCAGCGACTTAATGGCCAGCAGAATGCAATATTTTTACTTTACTGGCGTTGGCAAAAGTGTGTTGACTGATGGTACTTATTTCGATAAATAAATTTTTGTTTGGGTCGAGATATGTTCATCTAAATTTAAGTTAAAAACCACAAGAACTTTCTTGTCAAACTCATAGAAGTTTGACTTTCCAAGTAAGATGTTTTGTCAAGTAAAATTTATTATTGATATATATATATATATATATATATATATATATATATATAGGTGTGTGTCATGATTAAAGTTAAATTCTGTATATAAAAATATATTCAAGTTAAGAATTTATTGCTTGAAACTAGGAATATATGGAAAAGAATTATATTTATTTCCTGAATTCATGGATTTCCAATAGTGGCTTACATCATCAGAGGAAATGAAAATCCATGGATTAAGGAAATAAATATAATTCTTCTCCATATATTCCTAGTTTCGAGCAATAAATTCTTAACTTGAATATATTTTTATATATATTTTAATCTACAGAATTTAACTTTAATCATTACACACGCCTATATCTATATCTATAAAAGTGAACGTGTCTGCGTGTGTCTATGTACATTTCCTTAAGCAATAACTCAATTTTTAGTCTACAAACTCGAAATCTGATATACAGGGTACTGAGATTTGGTAAAATCGATGTGATCGATTTTTGGTCAGAAATCTTGCGATTAAGGGGTCAAAGTTCAACGATTTGACCTTTGAGAACTCTACCACGCTCCTCCGACAATTTTTGGTCTACGCACTTGAAATTTTAGATATAGGTTCTTTGGACATGGATTTAATTTAATAACTTGATTTGAGCCCAGAACAATAAATTTTAAGGAGTCATAATAGGGGTCAAAGTTTTTAAAAAAAATTGACCTCTGCGGGCTCTTCAAAATTACTCAGACAATTTCTGGTCTAAATATTTGAAATTTTACATAAAGGGTATTCAGAGATAGGGCAAGCTTTTTCATCAGTTTGTGTCGAAAATTTTTAGTTACCAATATATAAATGTATGTATGTCTGTTTGCATGTCTGCCTTAAACTTTCAATAGAGGCGACGGATTTTACCAAGATCAATATCGTTTTAAAGTTCGACCTTTCAAACGAAAAATATCGAAAAATTGGCTAAAAACATTCATATCTTCTCTTCAACTAGGCACTTTTCTACAGGGAGGGGTCACATTTTTCGCCGATATTTTAAATTATCGTCTCCTTTAGATTGTCTAGCCTTAATTTTAAAAAATGTCGCTTCCGGTTTGGCGGTGGTTGTAACAGCATAAACGTTAGGTTTTACCCCGTTCTTTTCCTCCTTTGCGGTACGGGTTCGAGCCTGCCTTCCTACTACCACTTTTTTTTTTTTTTGCTCAACATACACATCCAAACACCCGGGCAACGCCGGGCTTAAATGCTAGTATATATATATATATATATATATATATATATATATATGATCACTTGTTTTTCTTTTCTTTTCTCAGCACCAATAACTTTCCATTCCTTAGATTGTAATACGCTTCCAACACTTTCTTAAATACATAATTCACACAATGCTTTAAGCAAACTATATTTTATTATTAATTTGATTTGATATTAAGAAACCGTTAAAAAGTAGAGTCGTTCTTTTTTCTATCAACCATCCGTTAAATATTGGTCATCATTTTTATATCGTATGAATCTGAAGATTCTATTGTTGGCATTGGTTTCCCCGATATTTTTCTCGTCAAAATTCTTTCTAGAAAGAAATCGAGGAATACGAGAGTTACTACTTGAAGGTTGCCATCATCCTAAATGAAAGTGTGGTTTATTGAACGAATTGGATTCGAAATTTTGGGGCATCCAGATCGTCAATCGGTGTCAACCACTAGATCATCATCAACTCTAATTAAACATTGGTAAAATGTTGAAAAGCAAAATAATTTATCAAAACTTCGTAAACGTATTATTGATCTACATACAAAGGGAGATGGTTATAGAATGGTATGTGCCCCATTAAAGGTCAGTTAGTACGATAGTTCTCCTGATCGGAAACCGTGTCATTCCATTCGACCCACCAACACCTATCTACAAGCTTTGCTAATCCTAGAAATGTAATGAAAGGTATTTTTTATTTTATTGTGCTTCGCTATCTCCAGGTTTTTTTTTACACAGGAATCACCACTTATCAAGGACTGGAGGCCACTCGAGGATAAGGGTTAATGGGTATACATTAGTCAATGTGATTATAGCGTAGTAAACATAAGTAGTGGGAATCTTGTAAATTGGATTACTTATGAGGACGGTTCATCAAGAACTTGTTTATGTTGGACTTGAAGACAATCAGATTGTAGTCAGCTGATGAGACGACCATCTATGGCAACACATCAAAGGCCGTAAGTGACAAGGTTCTCTCTGATTCTCTCTCCTCTGATCTTAGCGCGTGGTACAATGGGGAAAGAGGTGGCTGGTTGCTTTTAATGCATATAAAACCAAGCTCCTATCTTTACATCATCAACGCTCTGATCCCCATCTAGCATCAATTGAAATGGATGGCTCTCATCTTGGGGAGGTTCCATGTTTTGACAAACTTCTAGGATTGACCTTTACTCCTGATCTGAAATGGAACACGTACATCACATCTGTTGCCAAGGTCGCTCCAGTAGATATCTCACTGCTGATGCAATTTTCTATCTATATAAAAGCCAAGTACGTCCAAGGATGGAGTACTGCTGCCATATCTGGACAGGAGCTGCTACAAACAGACTATCGTGCCTTGAAAGAGTACAAAATAGACTTCGTACCCTAGTGAGGGATGCCCTTTCCTCTTCCCTGCAACTTTCCTCCCACATAAGGGACGTTGCGAGCCTGTCGTTGTTTTATCGTTGTTTCCATGGGATGTACTTGTCTGAGCTCCAATTTCTGGTCCTCCCCCACTCGCCAATATTTCACGAAAAACACCAGTCTAGCTGAAACCACTGTCAGTAATTTCCCCCACTCTTTATCTGTGCCTAAATCAAAACGTAGATTCCGTGAACAAAGCTTTTTTCTTAGAAGTGCATGCCTGTGGAACTCTTTTCCGTTTGCCTGCTTCCCACCTAACTACAACTTGGATGTCTTCAAGTCCAACATAAACAATTCCTGTTGAACCGCCCCTTAAGTAAGACTCTTTATCAGATTTCCATTACTAGCGATTACTACGATATTGTCCCATTGATTACTGTACACGCAATAACCCTTATCCCCGAATGGCCTCCGGGCCTTGATAAGTGGTGACTTATTTGTAAAAAAAAAAAAAAAAAGTTCCTGCCCATAGGTGGCAACAGTACTCCATCGTTAGCCGTACTTGGCTTTTATATAGGTAGAGAATTGCATCAGGAGTGAGACTGCGCACTGACATGAGTATTTCTCATAATAGTTTTCTGAACCTTACTTATATCATTGGAAGCGGATGTTTTGTTTGTGACGCCATCACTAAACGACAACGAGTTTCCTATATCCGGTTTGATGTTCCATCAAAGTCCCTCCACTTTTACTAGATGCACTGAATAACTCCATCTACCGCCAGAATATTAGGAGGGGGAGCTAACAGGTGCTATTCTTTATTCAAGCCTGACATGGAACGGTGCAAATTCATCTCCATGGTGTAGTATACGTATTGTGTTATATCAGCACTTCCGGGCATCGTTTGGTGCTACCAGATTAGGCTGTCTAAAGATATTGGCTTTCTGAGACGAAATGTACCTAACAATGATGCTTTTTGTTTTTCTACTTCTTTTTGCAAAACTTTGTTCTTCCAAATCAAAAACGAAAACAACAACCCACCTTTCCCCCCTTTTCCTTCTTCCAATTTCACTTTTCTCTTTCTATCTCCCCCACTTTCCTGACTGGTTTCCTAACTTAAAATGTACCAAACATTTTTCCTCTCCCATTGCAAAACTCATTCTTGTTCTGTAGGGCAGGTAACAAAAACAATACAATTCACTATAAAACAATCAAACCAAGCACTACAAACTAGTGATTGAAGACACAAAGAGCTTGAAGAATAAAAACCTCCTACAAAATAACTGGATTAGGCATTAAATAACCTGAAAAGGGTTGATATGCCGTAAAACGAACAACCAAACCAACCCAGGCATCGTCAAATCACCTAAGCGAGATTGTTGTTGTTGTTGTTGTATAAAGATCTAGATGCTACGAAATAGGAAAGATTCAGAGGAAATGTTTCGATAACAAAGAGGAATGTTACAAAATAAAACAATTAGTTTGAGTCGTAATAGAATTCAGTATCATGGAAGGTGGGCCAGTTTTGAATGTAGAATGCATACAAAACTTGATTTAGAATAAATAGAAGATTGACC
>NC_136484.1:106788542-106798542 GCF_053919585.1 Euprymna scolopes
TCCCCTTAATATGAAACCCCAACAACTCAACACCTCGGTAACTAAATGGTCAATTAAGATGCTTATTCCATGTAATATGAGGCTCACCTTCTCATCGTGGATGTCTCAAACAATTCAGTTTCTTTATCTTACATAAAAACATGAATATGGTAAATAATGAATTGCTTGTTTTTTCATCTTATGTATAAAAAAGCACAACTCAATATGTAGATTGCATGTAGATATAATGTTTTAGAAGTTCTATAAATATAGCTTATATAAAATGTGAATAAATATTACATATATATAGGATAAATAGATTATTTGCCGACTAGTAAAATGATGAATTGACGAAAATAAGTAAATGACAGGAATATATCGATGAGTAGATTTGATGAGTTCAAATCAAATTTACATAGAAGGAGAATGAAATATAATGAATTAAGATGAATCAAACGATGAATAGAAATCATTTTCCAGGAACAGAAAAACAACGCTTATACCTTTAACTTGTACGGTCAGATACTTGAACGAGTAAGTAAAATGCAGATATACACAGGGAAACAGCATCAAGTAAATATTAAAATCAACAGGAAAACATTAACACGACATTATTAAAATGAATATTTAAGAATTAAAAATTAATAGGAAATAAATAACTAGGCAATTTTAACAAAACTTTCATTGGAAAATATATTAACAAGAAGATAGAAGAAGAAAATATTCTGGACAAAATATACACAAAAAACATTAACAAATATTTACAAGAAAAACTAAATAAAAATATAAATAATAAATTATTTCAAATAAGTATTAGATTGATGCCTTCATTTTCGATCGCCAGTGTTACCCTTTGTTGTTCTTATCTTAATGCTTCTGCTATAGCCCATCATAATCATTACTTCAATCGGTACCGTGGAGATTGTAATGAGATTTCAATACAATCCTACAGAAAAGTTAGCAATTATTGCAAGAGAGTAAATTCTAAGGCTGTCGATCTAATCGTGACCTCATCTCATCAAAAAGATCGGCTGTAGTGATTTCTCGAGAATTTATAATAATTCATAAGAGTGCTATTCTCCCTCCGTAATAAGCGCAGGTCTTTAATATTCTAATAATACGGTTGATATCTTTGCTTGGTTATTAACTAATGATACTTCCATCAATGGGTCCTGTACTCTTAATCTGGATCTTTCTTCTAAAAACTGATCAGACTCCTGATTCTCTAATAATCATCTTAGTGATGGTTAATACAATGCTTGTTTTGAAAATCTAAGGCTTCCAGTCCTGATTTGATTTCTGTTGTTGTTCTCAAGAATTATGCAATCTTTGTTTGTCTTAGTCAGGTCACATTTTCGTCAAGAGACGGGCTCTGTTTATTATTTTCTTTAAAATGCTGTGCTCGATCTTATTTAAGTAAATATTGATGTATTAGCTTCCTCACTCTTATTAGCAAAATTATTGAGAGGCTGACATGTCTATTTTCTGGGAACATTAATATTGAAATATTTTAGAAGGAAAAAATCTAAACGAAAACATTAAAAAGGAAAGATTTATAAGAAAACGTTTATGAGTAAATATAAATGAGGATACCTTTTAAAAAAATAATAGGAAAACCTTCCTGCGAGACAATTATGAGGAAATCTCACAAAAAAAACGTAATAAAAATTTCAATATGAAATTGATTAGAAAACATACGAGGAAAACATAATTTAAAAAGATAACAACACATCATTAACAATAAAACATTAATAATAAAACATTATGAAAAAAAAACTTAAGTAAAAAACATTAAAAAGAAATATTAAGACGAAATCATTAAAAAAAAAAATAAGAAGAAAATCTTACAAGAAAATACTGTATGTGCAGACATGATTGAAAAAAAAAAACAACTTAAAGAATATATGTACAAAAAGCATTACCAAGACAACATTTATAATGAGAACATTAAGTAAAAAACCCTTAATAAGAAAAAGGGAGAAGAGTATATAATAAAATGACATTAATATAAAACTTAACAAAAATCATTACCAAAATACATTAATAGAAAAATAGAAACGGAAAACAGAATCAAGAACAGATTAATCAAAAACTTACTGGGAAAATATTTAAAACAAATGATTAATTAAAGATTTAACAAAAATACATTAATTAGAAGACAGAAGATTATTTCAATAGAATATTAATGAGAAATGATTAATATGTTACCATTCATACGATAACACAAACAAGAAATAAAATGTGAAAAACATAACCAGACATGCATTTAATAGAAAACATACAAAATAAGTCACTAACAAGAAAATGTTAAAAATAAACAGTAATAAGAAAGCATTAACCATAAATTATTAATACGAAAACATTAATGGGAAAAATTTATCAAGAATAAAACAAATACACGAATTAAGAATAATAAAGTTAATATTAACAAGAAAATAATGGCATAACTCAGAAAGCAGGAACAATGCACTTTTATTGAAAAAACATCGTATATCTACATAATATACTCAACAGAAAGAAAGATATGTGCAACATCGTTAATAGTTTATACATATATATTTAGAAAGGTATATAAAGTTTATATTAACCAATATCAATGACCACTAAGACTATGTTTCTTTTTAAATCTTTAATAATATAAATACTTCTTTATAAACAATAATGATAAGGACGCTTTCATTGTATAGAAAGCGTAAAAGCAGACACCTATATCGTTTTCAGTGCATTATACATAAACATATTTAATAGATATTAAACGGTATTCTTTTAACTTAAGATTCAGCATCACTTTCTCTATTGACGCGTATTCCAACGAACGTACTCGTTTACCTTTACACGATATGGTGATTTGTCTTTATTCTTACATTTTTAAAGATACATATTTTATTTGTTCATATTTTCCATTATATCTTTACAATTTTCCCTTCAAACAATTTTATTCCTTTGATGCTGTCGTATTTTATAGCCAATGAGAGGTTCAGAATCCTGATGAGATCCAGGGGCATTCGAATTGCATTTAAATTGAATTAGACATGAGTTTCTATCTAAATAATTAACACACTATAATCAATACAAGGAATACACACACACACACATATATATATATACACACACACACACACATATATATATATATATATATATATATATATATATATATATATATATATATATAAACATAAAAGGCCATGACACATTTGATATTTTTACTCATTATTTCCTTTTAATTATTTGTTCCTGGCCGCTCAGTATCTAGTACTACAAAGTGTTCGTATTTAAACAATTAATTTATGATTACGTTAATATTTTTAATATATATTTGAAAGAAATACATCGTTGTTATGGAACATTTTGTAGGACAAAACTATGGCTACATACATACATACATATATATATATATATGTATATACTAGCAAATATGAACTCCTTCTAGCTAGTCGCTTATGCTTACTAATCTGGTAAAATGTTATTATTTTAATCGAATATGTATTATTCTGCTCATTTAACAAAATAATATATATTGACTTTAATAATAGTATTATTCCTAACATAAATTATATAATGTATCCAAAAGCTTGCTGCAGGATATCATTACAATTTGTATCATAAAAATGCACTTAACTTCCTAAATATCGGAATTAAAGTCTGTGTAGATGTACTTGATAATCTTTAATAAGGTGATGTAATGCCCGCGAATAAGTATATTATGAGGAAATAACAAAATATACCTTCTTTACTTCCACGTCAGGAGTTAATTTCTTGTAAGTTGATAGCATAGCGTTCAAACAGTTATTATGTTCGATAAAAAGAAGATTGAATACCGGAGAGCGAATCCCTTACATGTAGAGAATAATGCTTGTGCGTATGGTAAAAGGTACATAGAATAATACTATTTGAACTTCACCCCTTCCCAAGATATTTAATGGCATTTAATGATTCTATGTTTTAACGAAATGAGAGCAGATCCTCCGTTTGCCTCTTCTTTCTAAAGAGTATAAGTCTATAACGATTAGCTTATCGGTTATATAACATGTAATTCCTGACACGGCGGTTTTATAACAAATAAACGATACTACTCTATCCTCTTTCAATTGAGTAGCCATCAGATGTTTGATTAATTCATTATAATAGTCAAAGCATTTTGTAGGGATTAAAGTAAACATTTCTCGGCATTAAAACATCATACTTTTTCCTAATCAGTAAATAAGTGAGTCGCTTTTTATATCAAGTAGTTGTATTTTGAAAAATAAAAATAATGAAATAAGAATTCTAACAAAGTTCTTTTAAGTGTTCCTTTTATTAAATCGTTCACATATTATTATAATTAATTATAACACACCTACATTCGAAAAAGAAACGTAGCGTATATATAAGAAAGTAGTATAATGCAAATAAGACATGTCGATTAAATCATCTTCTATAATATAAATCTAAAACGTCTGTTAGTGTGTATGTTTGTATGTCTCGCTAAAACTTTCGAGGAACGTGACTAACACTGACAAAATAGGTATCGGTTGAAAGCTTGGTGTTTCGGACGATACAATAATTGGCTAAAAACAGTAATTCTCCAAACGTCAACTGAACTGTTTTGTACAAGGAGACGTCACTTTTTTCTTCGACATTTCGAAATAATTGTCTTATTTCGAAACTAGGCGACGTCGTTTGTCGCAGCGGGCGCGGGAGCTAAACAGTTGGGTTTTCACCTTCTCTTCCTCCTTCGCGTTACAGGTTCGAACCCTTACTACTTTGTGGGATACTCATTGGTACTCGCTGCTATTTTCATCTTTTAAGGGGTTTTGAAAGCTTTTTCGGGCACCGTTGATCAATATCTGTACCATCAAACCTCTCCACGACCCGGGCAACGCAGGGCGCCCCCACTAGGTAATTAGAAATACTTATCAAATAAATGTGAACATTGTGAAGTTATGTTGCTTTCTTTGTATTCTTTGCAGAGTCTTATATGAATTTGTTTGGCGTTTTAGGATGTATTATAACAGAAAAATAACCAGTTTTAATCTTAATGTAGTCATAGTAAGAGTACAAACTAATTGCGTTCATTCATTTCCACCTGTCTATTTCTCTATCTATCTATCTATTGATCTTTGTATCTTTCTCTCTCTCCCTATATATATATATATATATATATATATATATATATATATATATATAGATAGATAGATAGATAGATAGATAGATAGATAGATCTGGCCATAGCGAAGTAAAAAAGTAATTTATTTCCTTTCACGTCGATTGAAATCAATATCCAATGATAGTAACCGAAACGACTATAAATCTGTATGGATTTTTTACAACATGATTTACATGATATTGAGCCTAACGAAGTTATAAAATGTGAGGCTCAACTTTAAAAAGGGAATTTATCGGAATATAAAAGTCTGGTAGTCTCACTTTATTATATTCTATGAAAATGGAATTAAATACAATGCATATAGAATGTATTTTACTGTTTAAATGAGATTCTATGTTCGGGGTTGCCGATCGTAAGATATTCTCAAATATGCGACTTCAATGATTGCAGATAACTTATTTACGATGATAGAGAAACTTTTCTATCGATTGTGATATACAGTCTTATTTATAGAAGTTAAATTAAATCTAAACTAAACTATCTAAACTAATTAAAATTAAACTAAAATATCTACATGATTTGATTTAGCTAGAATCGATACAAAAATACACCACACTTTTTCGTGAGGCACACACACACATATATATATATATATATATATATATATATATATATATATATAGTGATTTAAAGGTTATGGGGGTATTTTGAGGCATTATATATAATATATATATATATATATATATATATATATATATATATATACATATATATTATACTTAATTTTATCACATAAATTAATATGTGGAAATATAATTTCATGCGTAAATTTTCAGTATTTACTTCAACAGTGCTAAATAAATAAGTAGAGCTAGGTAGTTAGTTATAAGAATATATATGGCTGATGAGGATGGGCGCGGTGGAAACTAGGAAGCTGATTGGCTAACTACATATTCACTAGCGTACCTATATAAAAACGCGAGGTAACCAACACTTTTTGCATAAGTCTGACGAATTCTCACGAGAATGAGACGCTGAATTTTCTGCATAGCCCAACTGCCATATATATTTTTATAACTATAACATACATACATATATATAAAATAAGTATGGTTTTAACTCTTCTTAAAGTGTTTTTTTTTATTATATTCATTCTTTGTTTATATATATATATATATATATATATATATATATATATATATATATATATATATATGAAGTATATGTTCATATATACATGCATCTATCAACCCAATGTTAAAAGACGGAATTGTTTTATCATCGACGGCAAGACGCAAGGAAGTAAGGTCTTCAGAGTCTTATAATTATAGAAATATTATCAACTTAATTACCTTGAATATACATTGAAAATACGTAATTTACAGATAGAAAATCTGATTGATACACTTTTTATGTTGTAAGTATTCACAAAAATAGATATTTTAAGATATTAATGATTCCTTCTTAAGGTTATTTGCATGAAACAATATTTGTATAAGTTATCAGTTCAATACATTGGTCTCGTGTTTTATCTCTGAATAAATAAATATAATTTTAGATGAAAAAAAAGAATTAGATTAATATTAGTTATATGTAAGGAGCCATCTATTTATATTAGCTGTTAAAGAATTTTTTTAGATTTTACATAAATAACAGAATAAATATTAGATTGTTGTTTGGGGAAGTTTGTTATCATGGATTTATGGATGTTGAATGTCTTTTTAATAACAGAGCCACTAATGTAATTACTTATGGTCTATCCACATTTTTATTAAATAATCAACTGCTTTAGATGCCCGTCCTATAAAACTATGTTCTGAATTAATGATCATTTACAATATTTCCTGACTTTATAATATATATGCCAAGAGAATTTTCCGATATTTTTCAAGCATAACGTGACACAAGTTTCGAAAATCGAATTCATAGTTTGCTTTTTCTTGATTAATGTAAAACCGAACACTTCATGTATAATTCTATGCATATGATTGATTTAAAAATGATGAGTTTTTTTAATGAGTTCTCCTTATGTAGGTCTGGAAGCTTCTAAAGCGTAAGAGTTAATGAGTGTACAGTAGTCAATAGAAAAGTGATGTAATCTTTAGTAGACGAAATATAGGAAATTCGATTACTTAAGGAAATAGCTCACCAAGAACTTGTTCACAGTTTACTTGGAGGCAACTATATTGTATTCAGTTGAAAAGCAGGAAATTGGGACAGAGTCCCACAGACGTAAAATTCTCAGAAAGGAGCTTTGTTCATGGAATCTACGTCTAGGTTTATGCAAATAAAAATAGTGGGGAGATTATTAATAGTAGTTTCAGGTAGATGAGAGTTTTTCGTGAAAATCAGGTTAAGGGGGATCACATATTGGGAATAAGACGAGAATTTGCCATGAAAATAACGATAAAGCAGAGACAGGTTTTCATTTGAGAAAGTTTTTAACGAAATATGATTTTTTTTAAAATTCAGATATATGTAAAATCGGCATATCGAAATCCAACTCGATTTTAATTCCGATGTAATTTTTATTTATTGATGCATTATAAATGAACGACAATAGAATATGTACATATGTAATACCTCACATTGTGCATATATCTCGAATATTAACATAAAAAATGCAAGTTACAAAGAAAAAACGTTTTTACTTATTTACATAGCGTATATGCTATTTTTTATTTTTTGTGTAGACCGTCGAATAAATCTGTCCATTTTATATACGATTAAGTGACGTGACTTTCCCAAATGAAAGTAACGACTGTCAATCCGTCGCACAAGCATTTCGTCTGAAAGCAAAAGTAGAAAAGACGATTGTAAGATCTAAGAATAAAAGCAGAAATAAAAAATAAACACACAAAAGAAAATATGCCCAGTCTGACATTTGACAAGACAGCCATCCATTGTGTGCATGCGTATCTACCTTTGATTGTCATGTTTCTCCTGAGAAAAAAGACACTAGACGAACAGGAATGCGTCAAGCACTGCATCCGATGGTCACCTTGATCTGAGCATTTTAAGAATGAGAATAAAATAAACCAAATATTTTAAACAAAGTTCTGCTTTCGATATGTGCTCAATTTAATATGGGGATAATTTTGGAGAAAATTTGCGTGTTTAGAAACGTATGTATGCATATATATATATATATATATATATATATATATATATATGTATATATATATGTATATATTCAGTTAACATTATATATAAATGCATACACACATATATTCAGTTAACATTATATATAAATGCATACACACATATATTCAGTTAACATTATATATAGATGCATACACACAACGCTAAATGAATGCGAATCAGAGAAGACGTATAACGATATTTCGTGAATAAAGATTTATGGCCCCCATTTACTTGGTTCCTTCAGTCCCCCCCCCCGTCATTATAATCTTTTTGGGGAGGGTGACGTTACCTTTTCAAAAAAGATCTCTATGCCTCCCAACGTCATTATTTTTTATTTATTTACCAATTTTAAAAGGTGTTTTTGCATTTAACGTTCCGTCCTATTTTTAATATAATACATACCCATTGGCTCTTAAATTGTAAGATGAAAAAATTCTCTAATTAGAAAGTGATTTGGAGATTATATTGTCTTTTATAGTCTTGTGAAAACAGTTTGTTAATGTCTTTAATAAAAAAAAAAAAACGCAAAAAGCCTTCTGTAGGCTACTGCAAGCATTAATAAAAATTAAGGAGACTCTACTATAAGCACGACTAAAACCAAATTTCAACCTCCCTTCCTCGAAGAAGGCTACTAAAAGCATTAAATATTGTTATAAATATGAATATAGTTATATATAGTATATATAGAAATTAGATTTTTAAAACTTAACGAGGGTAAATTACATTTATTTCCTAAAAAACACATAAAAATGTTTAAAAAATGCTGTTGACATTGTGTATGATTTGAATAGCAGCAGTGGCTTATAATTTAGGACTTAATACAGAGCGGTCATGAAATTGTTAGGAGGGCGAAATTTATAACACCAGAAATCAGAAACTAAATGAACGGTTGAAACGCCCAAGCTATCAAGTAAAATTAAAATCCCGGATAGAACAGAAACATCCTCAAAAAGAAAACTGTTTTTATGGAAGTTGAAATAAATAATAACCATATATGAAATTCACATTTAACAAGTATGCTTAACTGTGTAAGGTTATGGAATTGTTCCTTGCCTTATGTAGTTTTTGAGAATATTTATCATTCTCGTTTCATCTTGCCGCAATTGCTATCACTCTCGATTTACACTTAGCAGGAAGAAAACTAAAAATAAAATAGAATAACAACGTGTATATTTAGAGAAAGACACTACTTTGAACTTAACGCATGAGCACCAACGAATAAAAGATTAACCACATGCCGGTGGCAGATCAGCGCCCATAGCATGCATATATATATATATATATATATATATATATATATATATATATATACAGAGAGAGAGAGAGAGAGAGAGAGCATGCTAAATATATCTGTATAATGCGGTGGAACACTATATATATATATATATATATATATATATATAATGCATGCACACACACACACACACGCACATACATATATATATATATATATATATATAGCATGCGAAATATATCTGTATACTGTGCTGAAAAACTAATTAAAATTTACATACAATCGTTAATAGAGTTAATATATTATGTGTATGTTATTAATTACTATTATAACGTATGCATGTAGCAAAGGTGTAATGTACCCATTAACTACAGCAACGTAATTATTATAATAGATGAAACTCGAAAGCATTTTTAATGAAGAACGTCTCGTTTTCAATGAAAATGCTCTTTTCGACTAAATAAGTAGGTAAATAAACACGAGATTGTCACAATGAATTGTTTAATTATTACAATTATCGAATCTGTTAGAAGAATTGATAAATTTATTTTAAC